>NC_058411.1:44186607-44342490 GCF_002201575.2 Neomonachus schauinslandi
ACTACTCTTAATAGATGAAAAAAGTGAATGACTTTACAGATCTTTTTCTAAAACTTATTTAATCACAGTTATAACTTTAACACTTAGCAGGTTTTGACTATAAACTGTGTCTGATTAGCATTAATAACTTCTATGATTTCCATTTCATCTTCTAATCAGAATCACATAGAATTTTAGAACTGGAAAGCACTATAACATCTAGTCCTAGGATGTCAAAAATGTTTGAACTTGTTTGCTAACTCTAATCTGTTGGTTAGGACTAACTGTCTAGGGTGTTGTCTTGAGAAGACTCTGAGGCTAGGTCTGGGCTGAGGGGGAATGATCTCTATGATTAGTTAAGAAAACAGTCAGTAATGCCTAAAATATGTAAATCAAGAAATATTAGCATAAGCCTTTTATTTAGAAATATGGAGTTGAACTACCATTTCCAGTCAAGATGTTGTAACAGGAATCAGATTTATCCTGCTAAAGCAAAAAAACAAAAACAAAAACAAAAACAACCCCCCCAAAAAAAACAAACAAACCCAAAAAACAAAATAGATACAATATATAAAAACATGTTTCAAAACAGTGGGAATTGGGCAAAGAAGGACAGTGATCTCTAAGAAACAGGAATCAATGAGAGGAGCCCTATGATTGCTCTACCTTCTTGCCTTGGGAGGTGTATGAAGTCATGGTGCGGGGAGGGGGAGCCCAGGCAGAACCTGGTGGATTCTCTGAATTGAGGAAGTGTTGCTGAGGATGGAGACATGGAGAATATCTAAAGTTCTCAGGGCAGAGTATCAGAGAGAAGAAAGCTGCACAGAAGGAGAGCTCCAAGGATCTGCAGAGAGTCCCCCTTGAGTCTTCAGCTGAGTGCTAATAAGCATTTGCATGTGAGAAAACTAACCAAGGTTGGGGAAAGAACTGTTGGAAAGGAAAAGAGGGAGCTCAATGCAGGGCCAAGAATCATGTCACTCGCCTGCTGAAGACCCCTTGTCTTCAGGACAAGTCTGTGCTGGATGGTCAACCTTGTTGATCATCTCCCATCCCTTCCCACTGGACTCTTTGATCCAACCTTATTGAGCTATTTTCAGTGCTCTAATTGGTTTCAAACTTTTCAAACTTTGCTTTGCACAGGTTGTTTCCTCTTCATGAAAATTTCTCCCTTTCAGTCTCTTCACACCCATCTTCTTTGCCTGGTTAATATGATTGCCTTTCAAGTACAGTGTGCTCCCATGATAACTAGTATTTATGTCATGCATCGCTCTTGTGCATATTGTAATTGTTAGTTTATATCATTGTCTCTCAAAGTGGTGCTCCTTAGAGTCCTAGGTATTTGGTAAACATGAACCTTTTTTGGCCCCACTCTTGTACCTACAAGTATGAATTTTTGGGCGGAGGGGTTTGGTATAGGAATCTTCATTTTAACTTAGTGCTTTAGCTATTTTTTAAGTGGTGTAAAATCCGAGCACAACTGGTTTCTATGAAGTCATGAATCTTGCCTCTTTCTGTTTCATCATCAGAGCCTACCCCAGTGGCTAGCATAGAGAGGGTTCCCAGTAAATAAGAAATGAATGAATGAGCAGGGTGTTAAAGGGTAGGGCATGAAAAGGGGGGGGGAAGACCTTAAGCAAGGGAATGTGATGATATACCTAGAGTCTGTGATGGGCAGCTGCAGGAAGTGAGGACAGATCAGCAGTTTTATTTCCCTGAGTGCCAGAGTGAGGAGTTGGAAATAAACTCTTTAGGCAATAGGGATTTACCACAATAACACTTTAAAGGTAATGTTTAAGGAAACCTTTCCAGAAGCAGCATTCAGTGGATATGTGCAGAGAGAGACTGAAAGCATGTCACCTAAGACAGGCAGAAATGTAGTCAGGGATGGTGTGGACTTGGTTTCTGGTGGGAACAGAGAGACTTTTCGAGGAACAAATTCCTACACTTTGGTAGTTGATTTTACTTTAGGAATAAAGGCAGAGATGCTGTCCAAGGAGAGTCCAAGATTTGAGCACTATGTAGCCAAGAGAAGTGATGCAATCCATGATAGGAACATGGGTGCTAGAAAGAGGAGCTGCATTTGAAAGGGGTGACTATGAGTTTCACTTTGGACATGTGGAGTTTCAGGAGCTTAGGACGCAGGTCCAAGTGAATCACTGATGGGACAAACAATTAGTGCCAAGTAAGTAGGTGTCCATCTCTGAGACACATACAGGCTGGTGGGGAAGAAAGAAATGTAAGATGAAACACTACAATAATTGAGTAAATGTGTATAATATAGGTAAGACAGCCTGGGGGAATAGAAGAGTCTGACTAACTGGGAATACAGAAAGACTTTGATCTGGACCACAAAGAGTGACCACAACTTTACCTGCAGGAAAAGAGAAGGAATGGCATTTTAAGGGAAGAAAGGACATGATGTATTTACGGCAACTACACTGAGTGTTGTTGGAACACAAGCTACAAGTGGAGTAGAGTGCTGGAAAATAAGATGAAGCCCTAGGTTGAGGACAGGTAGTGGGCAAACCTTTATGCCAAACAAAGGAATTGGATTTCTTCCCATGGACAATAGAGAGTGGAAGTTTGTAAACAGGGTGTGGCATAATTAGGTTTTATTTTAAAAGGAAGCTAGAGAGTTCTAGTAGAATAGTGGAGGCTAGATTGAATGTAGGCTGGTTGATTGCCAGAAAAGAGTCTTGGAATTGTTGCAATAATCTAAGGGGATGATGGGGATCTCTGGCCATGCCAGTGATGATGGAAACATGGAGGCTACATTTGGTGAACAGGTGGATGGGCATGGGGCACAGGGACAGAAGCCAACTCTGTCAGGTAACTTCAGAAGATAACTCCGGAGTTTCTAGCTCTGGATCCTAGGTTGACACCTTTTTCTGTGACAGATAAATAGAAGAGGAAAAGCATGTTTTCTGTTTGAATGGCAATGAGGTCTGTTTTGGACATCATGATGGGCTGAATTTTGTTCCCCCCACCCCAGATTCGTATGTTGAAATCATAATCTCCACAACCTCAGAATGTGACTATATGTGGAAACAGTACTTCTAAGAAGTGATTAAGTTAAGATGAGACCATTAGTGGGATGCTAATCCAATGTGAATGGAGTCTCCAGAAGAGGAAGAGATACTAGGGATGTGCATGTACAGGGGAAAGGCCGTGTGAGGGCAAGTCAAGAAGAGAGGCCTCAGGAGAAACCAAACTTGCCGACAATCTTGATCTTTCATCCTCCAGAGCTTTGAGAAAATAAATTTTTATTGTTAAAGCCACCTGGTCTGTGGTATTCTGTTATGGCAGTCCTGGCAGACTAATAAAAACATGATGAGCCTGAAGTACCTTGAGGTAAACTTGGTGGAATTGTTGGAAATAGGAGGCTGGGGTTAGGAAGAAAAATCTGGGCTGGAAATCAAGATTTGAAAGTCATCAGCAGATGATGGAAGCAGTTCATTTTACTCTTGTGGAATCTGAATGTGAACGGAGTTGTCAGGTAGAGGAAAAGCTTGGCGGGGGAAGAGATTTGAAGACGGGACTAAAGATACAGAAGCAAGTAGCTATAATGATGGGCAGCTACTGGAGAAGGCAGGAGAGGGTGAAGGGTTGGCTTTAGTGAAGAGATAGGGATGAACTAAGACAAGAACTCCTACTGCTGTGTGTAATTTCAGATGTCAAGGTAGGAACACTTGAGAGGTCAGGTTTCCATGACATTGACAAAAGACAGCTGATTTGGGAGGATAGAAACAGATGCTTCTGTTGAACATACAACCATAGAATTTGTTTTCTCTCTCTCCTTTCTGGCCATTGAGCTATGCCCTAATAGAATTAGCATTTCTACAGCATTTATCAAATATATTATTTTCAAAATTATATCTATATGCATAAATGCAGTTTAAAATATGTGTATAAATGTGAGGGTATTACACATATATTTTTGTTGGTATGTTCCTTTTTACTATTTCTTTTCCTTTTTTACTCATACTGTTCTTTTCCCCAGTCACCAGTCCTTGGGCTGTAACCCACAATGATAACCTGATTTATAATCTCCCATGTTTTTTCTCCATGCTTTTACAATTAAATGAAAATGTATATATGCACAGAGAGAAATATATGTATTTATTCCTATGTAGTTTTAGTGGCTTAAAAACAAAACTAGGAATATATTATATCCAATTTTTATGTCCTACTTCTCTCAGAATACTCTTTAGAAATCCCTGTAAGTCATCTGGTACACGTTTAATTCATGATGTCCACATGCCATAATTTATTTAATACTTACTGATGGAAATTCATTTGATTTGTTTGTTTGTTTTATCTGTTCCAAAAAATACTATAATAGCCTCATATATTCCTTTTGTTTTTGTGCTTTTCATAGGTTCCAAGGAAGGGAATTACTCAGCCAAACGGATATATGTCTATTTAGTTTCAGTAGATTTTGCCAGACTGCTCTAAGGGCCATAATAATATTTTCACCAACAAAGCAGGAACATACTATTTTCTTCGTTAACCTTAGGTAGGATTGGTTACCCCTCCATTAAAGTTTTTCTGTTCTGAGAGGTGTAACTGATGGCCTATTGCTAGTTTAATTGAATTTCCCTGACTACTGTTGAATGTGAGAATTTTATTACATTTATTAACCGTTTAGATTTGCTTTTCTATAACTCTTGTCTTTTAAGTCTATAGTATTTTTTGCCATACAGAATATACATCTATTTTCTCTTTTGTGGCATCGGGGTTTCCAGTGTTGGTTAAGGCCTCCCTAACCATAAGAACCATAAGTTGTGTATGGGGTCTCCTGGATATTATTGCAAATTTTTTTTCATTTAAGTCTTCAATATATTTGGAATTTGTTTTTTTTGTATCTGTGGAATAACATGTAAGTCCAGTGTATTTTTCCTTCCAGATATCTAGCCAGTCATACCAGTACTATTGACAAAATAATTCATCTATGCCCACCGAGTTGAAATACCATTGCCCTATATTAAATCTTCTAATGCATAGGGATTCATTTCTTGATCTCAATTCAGATGTTTATCTATCCCTGCACCCATATCATGTTGACTTGATTATAGTAGCCTTATATTAAGTTCTGGTATCTGGGGAGTCATGTACTTCCTTTTCATACTTTTCTTGGTTATTCTTGGGCATATATTCTTCTACCTATTTTGTTTTTACAAACATTTTTACTGAGACATAATTTATATACCATACAATTCAACCCACCTAGTGGGGGTGGTAGATAGAAGAAGAGAACTCCCACCTCTTGTTTGCATTCTCCCAGAACTTAACCTCGGCAGCAGGCAACTGGCAAAAAGGGTGAGAAATGCTGACAACCTGCACCTCTGGGGAGGATATCCCTATGACTTGGAGCTCAGGTGAAGGGGAGCCCTGTGTTCTTGGCTGCAACAGTCTGTTTCTGTTTTGCTGAGCTTTGAAGGGTGAAGGGAGGCTGCAGTCTTGGTTCAAATACTATAGACTCTCTAAGTTCTTACCAGATTTTACTAGATTTTCTTGAGTAGATGTCTTCATTTGCTATATGTCCTTAGGCCCATTTCCAGAGAATTAAAATTAAAAAAACAAAAACCAAAAACCAATTTTCACCAGTTTCCCTGGGAGTAGGTCCATGGTACTATACATGCTATCATGCCAGAAGTTGATTTTCTATTTATTGTTTTTCTTTTAAGATTTTATTTATTTATTTCAGAGAGCAAGAGCATGAGCGAGGGGAGGGGAGGGGCAGAGGAGGAAGGAGAGGGAGGCAGAGAGAATCTCAGGTAGACTTCACGCTGAGCATGGAGCCCAACGCAGGGCTTGATCCCAGGGCCCCAAGATCATGACCTAAGCTGAAACAAAGAGTTGGTCACTTAACTGACTGAGCCACACAGGTGCCCCTTCCATTTATTCTTTTTTTTTTTTTTTTAAAGATTTTATTTATTTATTTGACAGAGACACAGCGAGAGAGGGAGCACAAGCAGGGGGAGTGGGAGAGGGAGAAGCATGCTTCCCGTGGAGCAGGGAGCCCAATGCGGGGCTCGATTCCAGGACCCTGGGATCATGACCTGAGCCGAAGGCAGAGGCTTAATGACTGATCCACCCAGGCGCCCCCTTCCATTTATTCTTAAAGATAATTTTATTCAATTAAAATAAAAAGGCTGTTAAGGTTTTAATTTGATTTAAATTATATGTTAATTTTTGGGAGAAGTCATATTTTTGTGATGTTAAGTCTTTGCACCTAAAAAACATTGTCTTTCCAATTGCACAGATCCTTATTTATGCCTTTCAGTGAGACTTGATAGTTTTATATGTGTTGGTCCTGAGGCATTCTTTATAACTTATTCTTTAGTTATTTAAAATTTTTGTCACTGCTGTGAACAGAATATTTTTCTATATTTTCTTTTCTAGGGATTTATTGCTAGTTATAAATAAAAACTATTGATTTTACATAGTTGTCCACCCTATAGAATTCTCTTATTAATTCTAGCAGTTTTTAAGCTAGAATTTTTTTTGTAAGAGAAAGATTTTTTTTTAAGATTTTATTTATTTATTTGACAGAGAGAGGCACAGCAAGAGAGAGAACACAAGCAGGGGGAGTGGGAGAGGGAGAAGCAGGCTTCCTGCGGAGCAGGGAGCCCGATGCGGGGCTCACTCTGGGATCATGACCTGAGCTGAAGGCAGACGCTTAATGACTGAGCCACCCAGGCGCCCCTGCAAGAGAAAGATTTTTTAAATGTAATTTAGCTTTAAAACAGTAAATGTGAAAAAAGTGTGCCAAATTTAATAAGCAGAATTAGAAAAGGGTTTTAATCTAAGTTTATTTTTAAGTGTCAGTTAATATTTCTGATATTAATTAAGAGAGGCACCTAAATGACAGTGGAAGCCAGTTGGGCTTTCATTTCCAGATCATAATTTTTTGCTCCTAGCTTCTCCAATGAAGTTGGAAGTTTTGCTTTAAAGACCATTTTTACTTACAACCAACAATAAATATTTCATATAGGGATGAAGGAGCCCTGATGACTGAAATAAAATGGGCATAAGCTCAGTTTACACACTGTCACTAATTTTCCTTTAATGGATTTATAGAGAGGTGAAACTTCCTCACATTGATTTGAATGAAAATATAAAATTGAGATTTCAGTGGTTTAACAGGCCATTCTCCCTGCCTTGGAGACAGTCAAGATGCATTAGACATATAGATAATCCACCAAATGATGGCAGTGAAGGCTATTCCACTGCTGTCCCTTCTCTGCCTGTCCTGTCTTCTCTCTCCAGCTCTCGCTCTCTCCTTGCACCTACCCCATCACACTCCTACCTCAGTTAGGGATGAGGCAGGTTAGCAAACCTTCAGTGGAATTAGAAGCACAACCACGGAACTGAGTGCAGTCTTCACTTTCTGTAGGCATCCCCAGCGTTCCATTGATTCTCAGGTACTGCCTCAGTTCCCTTTGGGATAGGGGTGGAGAGAAACAACCTTAAGGGAGAGAAGAGAACCACCTCGCCATGAATTCTGAACTCCCCACAGACTTGACCCTTTCTATACTCCTTTCTCATTTCCAGTCTTCTATAGACTGAGAAGGAAGGGGGTGGGTTTTGAGATTTTATTTCCCAACCCCCAAATCTCCTGGTAAACCTGAGAGGAAGGTCCCTATTGTGGATAGCTTTCTTAGTTTGTGGGTTTCTTTGGTTTAAGGAGATATGTAGGCCTAAATGACAGTTCCAGGTCAAAAGGGAATATTCCACCCAGAATACCCAAATGGGAAGTCCTTCAAAAGATTCATGGGAGAGGTGAATTTTGCATTGAAGGTGATTGATGTTTCCAGTTCATATTTAGTTCAAAAGTCACTGGGAAAGTGACAGTTTAATCAGGATCACTTATTTCTCATAAGCCAGAACCATAATTTGAGTAATGACAACAATTACCACATACCAAAACCAGTATTATTTGTGACCCATGTTTCTAATTTAAAAAGTGCTTTCAAGTATGTGCTCTCATTGGATCTTCTCAGATCAAGTCTGTGATTAGGGCTGGGAAAGGTGTGATTATTATAAATTTTTACGGATATAAAACCATGGCCAAATTGAGTGAGTTGTCTGAGATCTTGGAGCTAGTATGAGGTGGAGTAGGACCAGAAGTCATTTTTTTCTGACTTCTAGTCTCACATGCTTTCCACATTCAAAACCCCAAATCAGAGTCAATGCCTACCAATGACCTAGTTTTTCTTCAACAGCATCTCCAATTATTAGCTGATTTAGTGAAAACTATGGGAATTAGGTGTTTTCACTCATAGGATTGACTTTTACTAGTCCTTTGTATTCGTAATACATTCATTAATATCTTGTTGTGCTGGATATCTTTCAGTGGTCCCTCTAAATTCACTTACTGCCATTCTCTAACATGGCCTGTGTCATGGGAAGATGGCTTTTATGGACATAATTTTATGGATTACTTGCCCTCTGAGTTGTGGTTGGGTTCCTCAAAAAGGGATCACTTGCAAGAGATCAGAGGATGGAAGTAGAATGAGTTTAAGTATTTATCCTATCCTCCTCTGAAGCTAGGAAGGTTCATTGCCTGAATTCTGGCCAATGAAATGAGGGTTGAAGTTAGATACTCTACTTCCAGGAGACTCACCCTTACTCTTTCTCTATGTTCATGATGTTCAGAGCAACCTCAGAAACCATAGGTCAAAGATAGTAGAGCCTTGCCCATCTGGGTCTCTGAAGGATTTTGTGGAGTATAACCCTCACCCCTTGCCCTGCCAGTTAAATCTTATGTGAGTGAGAAATAACATATTAGCCACTGAGATTTGGAGGTCAGCTGTTTAGCAGTTAGCATTATCCTTACTACTGTACTGCATCTGGTTTGTTTTGAGTAAGTTACATCTATCATTCTTTAAAAAAAAAAACCCAGCCATTTCCTTTAAAATACTGAAATTCACAGCTCATGCAACAGTGACTCCACATCAGAAGCAGCTTTTACACTTTTCTGATTGTTGACTCATGACCCTTTAATAGGTTGTGACTGATAGTTTTAAAACATTCCCATTCCTTTGTGTGTATTTCATACCCACGTGTAAATACAGACCTGCCCACTGTCAACTCAAAGGCAGCAAAATGTAAATATTACTTACATCATGATTTGATGGACTCTTGATTAAAACCACCATCAAACTCATTTGAATAGATTGATTATACCATCTAGCTTGTCCTCCTTGCTTTTTATAACATTCATATCCTTCTTGAAGAGCTATAGGGACTGGGACATACATCTTGATCTGTGACCTGGTGAGGGGTGAATCCATGTATCTTTTTCCTTGCTTTGTTAGTTTTTTTTCTTTCTTTCTTTCTTTTAGTCCACCAGGTTGAGTCCTTTTCTGGCATTAAAAGTACCTACACTATTTTAACTCTAATCCTTCAGCTACAGTTAAATATTTAAATAAAATACTTAAAGCACTCATTAGAGATTCTGGCATACAGTAAGTACTTGTTATATATGTGTGTATATCTCTCTGTGTGTAGCTATTTAACCATTCATCCATCCATCCATGTTTTGAGGCAGAGTCACATTCTTTGCTATCCCATAGACTGCTGATTCTTAAGGGAAGAACTATCTCCAAACTTCACAGGGTATTCAGTGGATGGGAGAAGCAAAATGTGGGATCTTAGCTATCTGAGCTGTCATCGTTCTTGTAGAAGTTTTCTACTGCTGTGTAACAAGTTACCACAAACTGCAGCAGCTTCAGACAAGACCCATTTATTATCCCATGGTTCCTGCAGATCAATAGTCTGGGCATGGCTTAGCTGGATTCTCTGCTCAAGGTCTCACAAGGTGAAAATTAAGATGTAAACCAGGCTGTGTTCCTATCTGGAGACTTGACTGGGGAAGAACCTGCTTCTAAGCTCATTCAGTTTATTTGTGTCTGTATTTCCTTGTGTTTGTATAGTTGATGTACCTGTTTTCTTGCTAGTTGTTGGCCAGGGACCATTCTCAGCTCCTAGAGGCTGCCCTCAGTTCCTTGCTACGTGGCCCTCTTGCAAGTCCTTTCACAATGTGGCGGCTTATTTCTTCCAAGCCAGAAAGAGAATCTCTCTTGCTTGGGTTGTCTGATCTAGACCCTTTTTTAAAAGGCTCACCTGATTAGGTTAGGTATAGTCCAGATGATCTCCTTTTATTACCTTTAAGTCAGCTGATCTGGGAGCTCAATTATATCTGCAAAAGTCCCTTCGCCTTTATCATATAGCATAATATAATCATGGAAGTGATATCCTATCACCTTTGCCATGTTCTATCGATTAGAAGCAAATCACAAATTCCGTATGCACTCAGAAGAGGGACTTATAGAGGGTGTGAGTCATTGGGGGTCATCTTAGAATTCTGCTTACCACCCCCCTTCACACTGGTTTGTGCAGTACTCACCTCCCTGCCTTTGTTGACCACTTGGACAGCAGAGCTTTCATGAAGATGAATGAATGAAAGGATGGTGGATTCTAAGCTCTTTGGAAAGAGAAGCCAAAGAGCAATATGGTAAATATTATAAAGATCTTCATGAATACCTTGCCTGTACTAAACTCCTGAGTAGATTGAAAAGATTACTACTTCTCTATAGGTAGTTATATGCCTGTTGCTGCCTACTGGTGACAATAAGAGGAAATCTTGAGACATAATGTTAGAGATCAAAAATCTTCATCAAGTTGAAACAAATAATTCTCATTGACCTGCTTACTACTTTTGAAAGCTTTCCAGGAATCTTGGGGCAGATACTTAATTTTAAAAGACACCATTGTCCAAATGTAGGCTGTCTGAATTTCTACTTTAGTTCACAAGATTCCTTGAAGTTTTCTCTAGGCCCAAGTGAGAGGAGCTGCTTATTAAGTTACGAAGTAGGTGCTCATCTGTGTGCATGGAGGGTGAGAGGGGAGGGGAGGGAAGGGAGGGCTTGCTTTTCTCAGCAACAGATTCTATTCTCTATTACTTCCAAGTTTCAAGACAGACAACCCCGAATGGAGAGAAAGAAACATGTAAAGAAATTACTTAAAATGAAGTATAGATTTGTCAGGCTTGAACTGCTAGATTATTTAAAGTACAACTTCAAAAAAAGTACCAAGGACTTGATATTTTCCTCTACTCCCTACCTCTAGGTATTTCTTTATACAAGAACTTCTGGGGTTTTATATTCCAAGATTGCCTCCAGATGCTCTGAAGTGTTCTCTCTCAGCCATTTCCCAGTGGCATTTCTTTTCTTACCTGGGGAGAGGTACCACAGAGATCAATGCCACAGGGCATTATTGAAAACACTGACCCAGAAGGCATACTCCAGGCCACTGGAAGCATCTGCCTCACAAATGTCAAGCTGGGGGACATCACCAGATGTTAGTGTTGAAATACCATTTAGAAGACAAACATTGACTCCAGGGGCCAAAGGTCACCTAAACAAAGAGCCAGACTGGCAATGAGGCTCAAAGTGAGGGTGCAAAAACTAGATTCATGTGACCATGACTCTTTCTGTGTTCGAGCTCACAGTTCATTAGACTTTCCAGGACTGTGGAAACTTTCTGCATTGTTTTCTGAGGCTTGGATTCCAAGTCCTATCTGGCATAATATTGTCTGGGAGGAGAGGACTGGTGAGGCAGGAAATGATAGGATAAGCACAAATTTAATGTGCAGATATGAAAATAATTTCTTTTTCATATGGGACCTGGGGGATCCATGATACATAATTTAAGAACCACTACACTAGAGGATTTTTAGGGTGCCTCACCAATGCTATAGGATTAAGCGAGATCATTCCTTTTCTTTGTGCAGAGGAAGATACCAAAAAGTCTTTCTGGGAGTAAAAGGATGAGTGTTCTTTTGCCCTTTTTGTTCATGGCTCTTGTCCATATTCTTAGTTCTATCCATTTTGAAGGCCAGGGGATTATGAGCAGGGAGGCAGGGTATATTTCACACCACTCCTTTTTATTTTGCCCCTCTCACACATTCTTTCATGCTTATGCATCTGAGACAATGCTCACAAGTGATATAGTGATATAACACTATGTAACAGTTACCTGGTTTGGTTCAGATTGAGGGTGGGAATTGGGTCAAGATGGATGCTACAGATAGAGAGGAATGAAGAAGGGACTGGCTTCTTACTTCTTCAACTACATACATCAAGACACCTATGAGAGACCAACGGGTTGCTGGCTTGACTATTTCATACCTTGACCACCAACCAAGCTGGGAATTTGGGGACTTTTATTTATTACATCTCCCAATACTTTATTATACCAGGAATAGTGAAGATCAATCAGACTATCTCAGCTTAAGTATTCTGTTCTGTATCTGGGCAACACCCTCCCCAAAAAATAATCTTTGATGTAGAGTAGACTTATAGAGAGTTATAAAAAAGTTACTCCTTAAACATTTTTCACAGACCTGAAAAGAGTATGAGGTGGTAAAATCAATAAAATTGGCATTTTTCTTTTTTACTCATCTGGCATACATTGTTACTTGGCCCAGGTGAGAAGGCTTATAAGAGTGATGACAGTATATTTGAAATGTTTTTCATTTCAATAGAATGTATTTTTGAACAATCTTGGACTTTGAATCTTTTTTTTTCTTTTTTCTTTCTTTTTTTTTGGAGGGGAGGGTGTGGTGGAGAAAGCTGAAGAATTTAGCAGTTGTTTAACTTTCCAGGCACATAGCATCCAGCCAGCAGAAGAGCTGAGAGTAAGCATCCTCAAGTTTTGACTGATTGCAATTGGTCTCCCTATTCTGGGCCTTTGAGGATGAGGTTGATGGAGCATCAGTGACTCCAGTCAATTTCAGGATGACCAGTGGGTTCTGGGGAAGGATCAAGAACTGTTTATCATGAAGGGTATAGAGCTGCTATCCGTGGGCTCCATCAGGCATGCAGGGCCTGTATAGTCACTACTTCAAAACACGGAACTTCCTCTTCAAAAATGAAGGCCCAATATTCTGCTTTAAACCGCAGAGGGGATTTACCTGGATGGTGTCCATTCACCCTGTTTCTGGTAAAAACAGTCTGATTTTTCATGGGAAGCTGCCCGTCTTCCTCTGTGAGATCATATCACTTGGGCAGAGCTAACACCATGCTCCAGGGTTGGCCACCTAGGAAATTACATTCTTCTAGCCACAGTGACTGGCTCAGGGATGGGCATGTGACCCAATCAGAGTGAGAGACTCAGTTCTTGGAAATAGTTGGAAAAAGAGAAACTCTGTAGAGGGTTGTTGAGAGGATAGAAAAATGACCTGGAGCGTCTGGCTTCCATCATGCCACTATACTAGGGGATCCTGCCAGAGAGTGGAGCCAGCATAGAGGAAAGCTGAGTCAAGACACAGAGAAACAGTGTCATGAAAAATTGAGCACCTGGATTCAGCCATGGCTGAGGCCAGAATACCCTTAGACTTTTGTTTTAATGAGCCAGTGAACTCCCCATTTATGCTTAAGGTAGTTTGAATTGTTTTCATTTACTTGGAGCAAAGAGAGCTTCGAATAACATATGTCCAAGCAGGGATGAGAAATGAAATATCCTTTTACTCTTTCCCATGTTTTCAGACATTCATCTCTTTCATTTTTAAGGAAACCCTTTTTCTCCCTTAATAAACCCAAACCCAGATTCTCTAAAATTATCACTGGGCGAAAGTCTTCACATTGGGAACCTTGACCCTGGAAATTCACCTTTTCCTTGGAGATTTCTTGCACACGCTACTGCTGCAATCACACATTAAATCCCCTTCTCTTAACAAACACATGTCCAGGTTCTGCAAGGTTGGCAGTGGGGGAGAGAATCTCCCCGTTGGAGGGACCAGCTGGACCTCATAGCCTCAATGCCTGTTCCCTGATGTTTGTCTTTCACTGATATTATTAAAAGAGTCAGCGTGTTCCTCATAGGCTTATGTTGAGCAGATGAGGAAAATGGGCCACCCCTGCCTCTTGCTTCCCCTGACCTGTCTCATCCTCACCCAGGATTTATATACACAATTACACAACTTCTCCCTGTCCTCCGACCATAATGAAGCCAGGGCAGACAGAAGGAGCAGGTGTTGCATCGATACACTCCATGCTTCCTTTGTTCCTTTGCTCCTGTTAGGGAACCTCTCCCTTCGAATTCTTATTTGAGGCTTACGTATGTGCTCAGTTTGACTTTGAAAACATTTTAGTGGTTAAAGTGTATAAAGTTGACATTTTTTCCCCAACAAGCGTTTAGAAACAAATTCCAACGCTGCTTCATTTTCTTAAAGAGTCCCTGAGCAGAGTACTGCTCTGTAGAATAGACTGATTTACAGATTCTTGATGAGATGCCAGTCTCTGTGTAGAAGGTGGGTGGAAGGTCATATGCGATATTGCCCACTTTGAAACAACTGGTCATGTCAGTGCAGACTCTTCTGGCAGTTCTAACATTAGGGCCACACCAGTGGAGCTTTTTTACACCGAAGTTGCCGGGTTCTACTGATTAGTCTGGTGGTGTGTTCTGTATGTGTATATTCTTAAAACCAACCACCTCAGTTTGCTTCAGGGTTTGTTCAGATGCTGTCTTCTCCATAAGATCATCCTTAATCACTTATCATTCTCAAGCTGGAAACATCTTTCTTAAATATTTAGTAATTTATTTGTACCTTTCTCTTTGGCATTTTTCAGTATTACTTTTGTGTTAGAATTGATAATTTTTTATATTTACTTGTATATTTGATGGCAAAATTCTTGTCTAAACCATTTTTCCTTTTTCTTAATACAGTACTCTGCCTCTAGTAGGACCTCAGTTAACATTGGGTGAATGGATGATGGGGGGAATGGATGTATAAATTGCAACACTAATAACCATGTGTCTGCAGATCCTTTTCAATGGCTGTCTGAAGTTCTCAGGAAGACAAGACTTAGACCCCTCCAAGCAAATGGGTGCTATTTATTCTTGGCTGGAATCTTTGCCTAAATCTTTCTTAGGTTTTCTACTCTATGGAGCTAAAATAGACAAAGTAGAAACCTCAAGAACTCTCTTTACCTTTCTCTCCCACTGTTGAAGACAAAAACAGGCTGAAATGGTCTCTCTCCATGTTCTTTTTCTTATTCTGGCCCCTCACTTGAAGCTCTCTCCTCAAAGCAGTAGGTACCATTAATCTCTATTTCGTAAGCCTCAGCCACAGTAGAGGGAAGAGAAATCATCTTGATAAAGGAACTGTCACTTTGTTGTTTATAACAAAGACTTTAACCTTGGTAAGAGATTTCTTGACTTCTTTGGCCATATGTGTATTCCTGTGTGAGTGTGTGTTCACATGTGTTGTGGGGTGGAGAGTGATACATTGTATTTCTAGAGTTCTTTAGTACATTATTTATGGTTTTCAAGGAACATTAGTATACATCTTTTATATACATATATACATATATATACACATGTATAAGCCACAAGAACTCCTTTGGATGGTTGCCTGAACTGCCCATTGCCCAATCTCATTCTTAGCACCAAACAGTCTTCAGGATAAAAGCTGTCATCTGTTTCATTATACAGTGGACATGTGGGAATATTATGATCCCTAAAGCTTTTTAGCTTGAGACTTTGGGCCAAATCCATTCCTAGGGCACTCATGTGTAGACCCTATATATGTGGCCCATGTTGAGTAACCTGTTTACAATTTCTTTGTAAAAAGCATATGGCAGCCAGTTGTCTTTTGCCTTTTTCAGTTAGAAAGACATATGGCAACCTAGCTCTCTGGATTTACAGATGTGGGTTAGCTGAAATAGTAATATACAGAGGTGGTGTTTTCCCATACACATTAGTGCATGGTAGTTCTCATGGACAGTGCTTTTCTTTCCTTTTTTTTTTTTTTTTAACTTTTCTCTATTCAGATTAATTACTATTATTTGTATATTATCTATCCAGAACAAAGGTCTTTAAAGAGGCTTCTATTCTGTAAAATGATTTTGATGTACTATTTATTAAAGGTATTAAGGGAACTTTGTTTAAGGGCACTAAAAAGAGTAATTCTGCAAGGAAACTTGATAACTGAGAAATTTGTGTATTTGTTTAAAAGATAATGAGGAACCACCTATCTGTCAGGAAACACAGCAGTTGTTAGTTAGAGGCCTTCAGTAGCAAGTTAGCTGTTCCAGAGCTAATACCTACGTAGTTGGCCAATTAAAGTTGGTAGTCTTGAAGCCTGTAAGCCAGTGGTTTAGTCTTTCTAATGGCTTGTATCCAGGTTGTACTAATTTCTGTCTTGTAATTCATTAAATACTTCTTTACCCAACTGATGTATCACTCACACTATCAAAAATATCTTTAAAGATGCTAATTTTTTTTAAGAAATAGAGGCTCGTGAATTAATGCAAAATCTGAAGCAATAGTGAAATCAAAGAAACTGGGTTAGAGCCTGTTATTTTATTGACCCCTTTTTGGAAAAAATGAGTAAATCGAGGGCAAAAGTAAATTGAAGCATCATAAAATTTAGATTCTTACAGGTTTGTATGGATAAATTGCCAGTCTAGGGGAAATTTGTTGTCTGGGCTTTAATTACTCCATTCCTAAATAATATTGTCAATTAATGAAAGAAAAGGTAAACAACTGTAGTGATATATAAGCATTAAACTCTGCCCCAAAAATAATCAGCTTGGTTTCTTTCTCTTGAATAAATCAAATGTCAGAGTAATATTTTGGCCTATTTTTCAGAATACAAAAAGAGTCATGAGTATGAAAACAAACTAATGTCTGAAGGTATTCATTAACACATTTGTGTTAAACAGATATGGTTACTGCTCTGTAAGTGTTTGCTTAAAGTGAATAACACAGATGCAAACAAACAATGGAACAGAGACAGCAGCAAACAAGTTGAAGAGAGTTTTATATTTCAAGAATGGAAATGAGTTCGATTTATAGACACAGTGAAATGTAAAATTAGGGAATGGAGAAAACCATCACTTTACTAGTTGGATAAAGAAAGCTGGACTTTATACACTGATTCTGGAAAAAAAAACATTTTCAAGGCCCTCTTATTGCACATTTAATTTTGTAGGAAGAGGTATGTGTATATTACATACCTCATATGTATTACACATAATTTCTACATATGTTTATATGTAAATTGTATATGAATATATATTTGAACTAGATTATTGAATTAGTTCTAGACTATTGAACTAGACTATGTTGCACACATTCCCTGCTTTTACTTATGTTTATATATCAATATATATGTTCTGCTGAAACTGTAGATGTCTCCTTGGTGAAAATCTCCCTCTTTATTCTTTGGTCATCTGGTACTTCTTCTTCCCTCTGGCAGTTGCCACGTGGAGTAGAATAGAGCCTGGCCTGATACAGAGGAGGGAATACCAGATTTTATCTCCTATCAATTTTTCAGAGGCTACAAAAAGGTTAGCAAAAGACAGTAACCTGAGGTATGGTGTCAGAATTCGTTAATTCATCTAGGGTGAACTGGCTCTCCAATAATAACCCATGTTGGTTGTACCTGGAAACAATGTGATCATTCTGCAGACCACTGGGAAATGATCCAGTGGTCTGGCAGACTTCCAGAACAATCCCTCAAGGCCAGATCTTGGTTCTTCTTATCACTCTAGTGATATAGAACACCCAGATTCCAGGGTGCAAAGAAGGTGATGGATGAATGGGCATTTGCTACCTGAGAAAAGGAATGGAGGGAGCTACTTTCTGGGCAGCCCTTACCCCTAAAAAGGAAGACAGCCCCTGCTGATTGGGAGACTGGTTTAGTCTGCACTTTATTATGAAGTCCCTTTCTGGAGTATTTACTTCAAAGCTCACCATTGTATGCTTGCATTCTTTATAGGTAAAAAATTTATACCATCTCCAGGGTAATTATTTTGTTCACTCAGCTAATGGTTTGGCATATCATTTGACTGTATTTGGGGTTAAAGTTGTCTTTTTCCTTTATGGTGGAAAGGCTAGGCTATAATGTATACTGGACTTTCTTGACTCATCCCCTTTCACTTTTCCCATGTTCACTATGCTCCAGCCACTTGGGCAAGACCAAGCCTGTTTCTACCACGGTCCCTTGGTACTTGCCATTTTCTTTTTCTGGAACACTGTGCCCTAGATCTACAGACGGTGGCTGTTCTTTGCCATTCTTGCCTCTGTTCACACATCACCTACACATATCATCCACTCTAAATTAGCCTCGTCCCTCTCCTCTATCAGTTACTTTCTATCATATCACCCTATTTTTTTAATTACTTTCTAAAATTAACCTGCTTCCCTCTTTGATTACACATTTGTTAGCTGTCTTTACTGAAAAGGGATTCCCACCATGCATACCTCTGTATTCGCAGTGACTAGACAGTGAATAGCATACAGTGGTGCTAAATAAATACCAGTGACTAATCTGGATTTTATTTTATTTTTTTCTTCCAGCTTTATTGAGATATATTTGACATGTAATATTGTGTAAGACTAAACTGAATTTTAGATTCATCTCTAGCTCACAGAGTTCAACTCTTTCAGAGCAAACCTGCTTCCTTATAGCTAGAGGCTGACTGTTAAGCATTCCAGATTAAAGTATTGGTCGTGGAACAAATAAAACACCATTGGCTGATTTTTCAATGATGTTGAAGATGGTTGCTGAAAGGGTAGGAAAGGAGTGAAAGAAAAAAAAATGTACTTAAGTATGAGGTACTAGGGATTTTCTTGGTTCTACCTTCCTGGCTGGCTAGGACAGATGTTCGTTGGAATAGAAATTGCCTTATTTATTTCCAAGCTGTTTGGTCTTTTCTTTTATCATGAGTGGGCCTTTGTGTTGGGAGGGAACTGTTAAGACTTCCTGCTTACTCCAGCATAGACATCTGTTAGTCAAACAGACATTTCTTCATAGACTTCAAATGACTACTTCCTTCTTGTATAAACGGAAATATGCTGACTATAAGAAGGCGAAGGAGAAAAAAAATTTTCCATCGGATATCCTTATAAGGAAAACCTGAGACATGTGCTTATAATGTGCAAACAGCTATTACTCTGAAAAAGAATTATTAACATGTATTAACTTTGATAAAAATAAAAACTAAATCATTTCCATTGATATAAACCATTTGCTTTTCAAATGGGATATTCATAAACTTCAATTATAGAATTAATGACAGATGCACAAGAAGTAATATATCTGGCTTCCACATGCATGCACTGGAATTAGCCCTTTTAAATGCCCATTTCAAAACTTCCTTTTTTATAGGACTGAAGTAATTTAGAAATGATAAGCTTATTCTTTTTACCTGTGCTGTTTTATAATAATTTCGGTAGCTCATTTAATCTGAACTGTTTGCTCTTTGCTTTGTCACTTGTTCATCTTATACCTGTCCCCAAATATTTTATTTTCCTAGTGACACCAGAGCTGGGGTCATGAAGCACCCCCTTTTTTAAAAAAAGTTAATTAATTAATTAATTTTAAAAATTTTATTATGTTATGTTAGTCACCATACAATACATCATTAGTTTTTGATGTAGTGATCCACGACATGAAGCACCCTTTTATAAAAAATGAGGAGAAGCTTCTCTCCTAAAATCATGTTTTCATAAACAATGGAATTCCTGAAGATCTGCATAGTGGAATAAGAAAAATACACTTAATTCTTTAGTTTTTTGTTGTTGTTAGAAAAACCTGAAAATTACCTTTAATAATGAAACATTATTTTAAACATCTCTTCATTTATCAAGTTAAATAAGGCTTCTGGTTTGGAAAGAACTTGAACATTGAATGAGAGTCCAACTGAGGGAAGATAAACTTTGAGGTGTGGCAGAAACAGCAGGAGTTATGCCTTCTTTCCAGTATTCAGAAATACTGGAAAGGAAAAAGACAACTTTAACCCCGAATACACACCAAAGAATAGCACTAAGGCATATCCAGAGAGAACTGTGTCAAACTCACACATCCCATGCAATAAGAAAGATTTGTGCCTCCATCTTATGACCATTGGGGGATGTAAGAATAAAGAGAAAATTATTCAGAAATTTGGATTATCTAGGACACAGATGTATCACTTGGGCTCCAGGAAAACCTGAATATCATGGATGAGTCGCCTGTGACCCCCTGAAGTTACGTGCAAAATTTGGTGTGCATGTATGTATGCTCATTTTTCATTGTTGGTGAGGGGACTCTCCAGTAGATTTTGTTTGGTTCTCAAAGGGGTGTGACTCCAAAAAAGGTGAAAAATCAAAGCAAACAGAGCTAGACTCCCATTACCCCAACTCTGTTTCATGGGATTGAATGGACCACGCAATGTGGTCCTCATGTGATCAGATAAGCTGGGGAAACATTGTTTAATGTATCTCACCTGTTGGAGATTCATAAAACATTAAGTCATTAAAGGCTCTAGGATGTCCTGAGGTGAAGAAGCCTGTTTTGCTTTGTTTAAACTAGCATTTTATTTGACAATGAAGCCCTCCTTATGTAAAATACTCATAACATCCCATGGGCACTAGAGTTCCACACACGGAGTCTGACAAATGTTGAACTAGCATGTGTCACCTAGATTCCCTGCCTCTCAGTGTTAAGAGCTCTTCTTCAGGGCCTCTTATTGAAAAATTCTTTCTTGTGTATTCTAAGATAGGACTTGACTGATGAGAAAAATCATACAGTTGGAGGGTTGGAAGGCCACCCGATTACAGGTCTACATGTAAAAACAGGTCACCTGATTAATCCTCCACCGGATACTTAAATTATCTCTGTGAATATCACGTCAAATGGTGTGTCCACAATTAGGCAATCCCTTCCTTGATAGAGAATTCACTAACTCCAGGGCCATCGCACCATTTCCAGGCTGTTACATCCCTGGGCTGGTACTTTCTCCTGGAGATGCATCTGTCTTCTTGATAGCCTGTGAGGCATTTGAAGAGAGCCAGCGACAGCAGAGCTTCTTGAAGTCTTCACTTCTCTAGGAAAGCAGCTGCAGTTCCTTCCATTGTTCCTTATGCTTTGGGGCCCTCACACCTCTGGCACTGATGTTTGGTTTCTTCTTCACTGAGCCTCACACAGGCAGGCATTCTGCCCACCCAGGCTGCTTTGCCAAGGTGACTGGAACATTGCATTGAAAGAGTGCATCATCTTCAGTCCCCTTTTCAGAAAACTTCACACACGCATATTTCCATCTGGTGTCTGTTGCCACACCCATGTATTCTCTGACAATGAGCCCACCTACCCACAACTGGATGTAGAGCCACTTTTGCATTACTTAGCCCTGCCTGCTCCAGGGCTGATTGAGTTATCTGTCCTGATGATTGGAATTAGGTTATGTGGACCCTACCTACTCTCTCCTGGGACTAGGGGCCTGTATGGTCAGGAGCTGGGGTGGGGTGGGGGGGGCGAGCAGCCAAGCCCATGGAGAAGCTGAGGAACAACTGTAGAGGGAAGATGAGTTAGATGGGCAGGAATAAGCAGAAGAGTGTGTGGTGTGGGGGAGGGAAAGAGAGAGAATAGCCATTTCTACTCTTTCTTTCTTTCTTTCTTTCTTCCCTTCCCTTCCCTTCCCTTCCCTTTTCTTTTCTTTTCTCTTTTCTTTTCTGTGATCCTGCCTTCAGGCTCACTGGAATACTCATGATTCTTTATCACAAAATTTCCTTTATGCGTGAGCAAAAATGTAGGTTTCTATTCCTTACAATTAAAAGATCCTTGACAAAAGATACCTGAAGGTCTTGGAAGAAAATGAACAGTCTCCAGGGAAGAGTTGGATTATTGCATAGTTCTCCTAATTTGTCTCTCTTCTTCCATTTCACAACTCATCCCACCCTCATTCAATTTATTAATCTGACCTACTTCTGTGCCTCTGCCTATGCTATTCCCTCTCCTACAATGCCATCCCTTGCAGCCTGCTTAAATCTTTCCTCTTCTTTAAAGATGCAATTATTCCTCTTCTGTGAAGCTTTGCCTAACCATTTAATAAATATTTGTTGAATAGGAATAGTCAATCTGATTAAAAGAATAAGAGAATGGTCCCACAAATAAAGACAAAAGTATTACAGACTTTTTTGAGCAAGATAAGAAAGGGAATTGGTAACTGAATGGCAAAGAGTAAACAGGACCATTCCACAAATTATGCTGAAGCTGTCACTCTCAATCTTCATTCAAGCTAATGAGTTAGGACTTGCATCAAGAACAGTTTTGGGCCATAGAAAGAATTACTCAATCTTTGTAGGATCACTTCTAGAGCAGTTGTTCAAGAGCTTGCGGAATTTCTTGTAGATTTTAAATAGCAAATATCTTTCTTGGACCCTTCTAAAGAGGTGGCTCCTTAGGGCCCTTTCTTTTAGAGTCTCTTCTTTAGCATGTGGCACATAGGAGATGTTTAATAAACATTTATTGGATAAGGAAGGGAATGAATGAATACAGCTTCTATCCCTGAAGTTTAATCACTAGACAAGTAAAAGGCCAGCAGCTTGTTTTGAAGAAATGCTTTATCTGGTGGTTGGAAAAGAAACCAAATATAATCTGACACATATAGAAATGCACAGAATTCTTTAATTTCCAGAGTTAGGCAACTAAAGCAGTTTTAGAGTTGATACAGGGACAAGCAGGCCTAATGCTTAAATGTATGAGCCACTAAAAACAGCCACCACATTCCTGAATTCTTGTGCTCCTTGGCTAGGGAACCAGCATTCCAAAATCCCCAAAACACATCTCCACCACTGGCCAGGGAGCCAGAGTCTCTGCTATCCATGGTGGTATCATGTCATGCCGAATATTTGAAAGGGGGAATGACTACCTATTTATCTTTCCAGCTCATCTGGGGCCGCGGGCACAGTGCAGAGAGCAGGCGGCCCACCTGAGGATTAGCAAGAATCCAGCCCTGTCGCCAAATCTCTTAAGGCAGTAATACAGAAGGAAATGGAAGCTCACTTCCATTCATCAGTTAAGAGACACTTCATCTGTAGAAAGTGAGAGGAAAATGCCAACAACAACAAAACTCTTCTTGGAGTGTGAAGTGGTGCAGACCCCAGGGTTGTGGGAAGCATGCTAGTCTAGAACCCCAGGCTCCTCAAATCTGCCCCTGTGGGCAGGAGAGAACCTGCATTGCTGGACAGTGTGTTCAAGTCACCAGCTGGGAGCAGGATGCTGTAGAGTGTTGGGGTCTACCTTCCCCTCTGCCATTTCTATGGCAACAAAGATTGACAGCCATGCTTTACTTGAGTTCTCAATGGCTGAATATCCTGTAGTGAGATAAGCAGCAGATTCAGACAGTTAGGCCAGCAGACCAAGTTGATTTTCATGAGAGGAAAGGATTTTTTTCCATCTCAATTGGTGTTTATGCCTAGTCATTTTAACTAAGTTAAATCCTGGCAAGGTGATGGGGATACACAGTTGAATGATTTACATGTGACTTGGGAAAGGACATGATTGCAAATCTATTTCTGATCTTTAGTTACAAAATAAACTTCATTTCTTTTACTCCCTTCACCCAAAGGTACTCTGGTCTGAGCAATTACACAAATTTTCAAAGTGGCGATAGGGAGTCCGGATGATTAAAATCCTTCCCTTTGGAATTCTCTTCAGACTCTGCTCAGATCCTGCAAGCCTTCCCAGCCTCCCTCTGTATGAGCCTCTCTTCTTCCATTTGCCCTGTGGTCTCTACCATTGTCGTGTTAGGACTTTTTGTTCTGTTTCCTATTTGGACAATGAATTTCTGTCAATGCTAATGAGAAACTTCGGCTTTAATGGTATAGAAGCATGATTCTTATGCCTCTTGGTTAGGGTTTTATTTAATTCTGTCAACTAAAGTGCATTGGAAGTACAGTCTGGCTTCTTAGTTAGGTCAAGTGCATGAAATTAATCAAATACCAAAGAACAGGTTGATGCCCAGACACAGCAGGAATGCTTCTGACAATTGAAAAGAGAAAAAACCCATTCAGAGGGATGATTTATCAAGGGAACATAATGGAGAATGGAGGTGGGGGAAGGGAAGATTGAGTTTCAAAGATGTCCTTTATACTACAAGAGAATGTGAGTGATAAAGTTTTTGTTTTGTTTGTTTTCTGTTTTTGTTTTGTTTTTGCTTTTTGTTTGAAGAGCCAGGACTTCTTCCTGTGGATCATCTCTCTGAGTGTCATGGAAACCTCTTGTATAAAGCTGTAAGTAATGTCCTCAGGATAGAGGACCAAAACTGAGAATATCCAAGCACAGGAGAGTTGTAGGTGACTTTCAGAGTCGCCTGATTGTTGGCTCTCTGTTTCTTTAAAAAGGAAACTATTCTGTGATTATTTTCATGGAGAGAAAATTGGGAAAAAAATTATGCTTACAACCCTCAGAATTCTAAGTCCTATGAAGGCAAAGAAAATGCCTGTTTAGTTTGGAATTAGATCCTCAGGGCCTAGTATAATGCCTGACCCATAGCACGTCCTCAGTGTATATTTGTTAAAAATAATTTCTGAATCAGTAGGTTTCATAAAACTGTAAGCACTTCCAGATTAAAGACACCACAACAGAATTTTTATTGCTAGTTACTAAGAGATATTTGATAGATTTAGTCCTATACGGTGACTACATGTAGTATCCACATTGTTTTTAGTATATGTTCTTAAGAATTTATTATAAGAATACCAGGAAAACCTAACCAACAGCTACTTTTGCCATTTCAAAAGATTCTCTTTATTGCAAAACCTACAGAAGTAGTAGCAAAGTAATATTTCTTTGAAATGAAAATTTAATCAACTCCTACCTATAATAATTTTAAGGATCAATCTGTATAATCTAGCTATATGAATTAAAGAGAGTTTGGATATTGATCAAAAAGTACATGGTAAAGGCCACTAGTATTTGCATTCAGATTTATAATACCTTCATGGAGTGTGTGTTGAGACCAAGAATAATCCTTTTTATTTCTAATAGATCAGCACTCCATTGTGCGAAGTGCGAACATTGTCTTTCTAGCAAGATTTTATTAGTAGGTCTTGATTTTGAGTCATTCCCTGAGAACATTTGGATGGCAGTTCTTTCTTACATATTTACTGAATGACTGAATGAATGAGTGAATATTAAACAAGTCAACAAATCAGAGAATGCACTGATTGGCTGGCTCCTCAATGCTGTCAGAAGGCAAAGAGCCTTTTAAACCAAATTTATATATTTAATATAAATGACAAGAAAAAAACCGCCTCCTTCTCTCAAGTTTCAGTTATTTCTAAGTGTAAGGCTAGTCACTTCTGTTAATTATCAGTAGCATGAAGTACCAAGAAATAGTAATATTAAGCACTGAAGACAACCTGAATATGTTTAGCAGAGTCATTCCTAGAAGGAAAATTAAAGTGCCACACCAAGCCTCAAATGAAATCCATAAGCCTTGGCCAATACTTTTGCTCACTTTTGCTCAGAACTCTATTATTAATGCCATTGCAATTATAATTGTGGGCCCACTTGCTGGAGCAGGTGTTTGCAAAAAGGGTTGACCTTCTGGGGTGCAATATGCTAATAAGAGAACATCTCAGCTTTCTGGATATAAAGCTGCAGTGCAAAAATAGTATATAAAGGACAGAGTTTTCTTTCAAAAGGAAGATAAACCAGCTCAAAACCATGCCCAGGCACACAGAGGAACAATGCGGCCTGCTGATGGTGCCAGGCCGATTCTTAACGGTACCTCCAGGATTGCCCAGTGTCCCTGTTGGGATTCAAATTCAGATTCAGGTGGTAAAAGTGGTATTCAGCAATGATTAGTGCTCAGACAAGCTATGCATGAACCATTATTAAATTTGCACATTCTTGGAAGAGAGGTAGCCACATGCACAATAGGCAAAAGAAAGTGAACATAACATTATTAAGCTCTCAAGTCAGGTTTTTATATTATAATTCATTTCTATCACTGGCAATTACTAAGAAATTTACTTTAAAAATATTTCCCTTTGAATTAGGTTTCTTTTGAGCAAAGGTCAGAAATCAGTCACTTTAGACTTTTTTTTTGTTGTTATAAGATAGTTTGGTGATATGGAGTATTGCTTTCTCGATGCTTACATTTCTAAACACCCTTTTTTACCTGTGACTCCAAGTTGAACTTGTATTGGAAAATGGGGGATATGCAGGGCTTTTGACTTTCTGACCAGAAATAGCCTCAAAAGTATATTCTACAGGGCTGGAACCCATGGTCATGATCTTTTCCCATAAAGCCCCACCAATAGAGGAAGCTAGTGTTTATTTAGAAATGGCAGTGACATGCATTCTGATAAAGGCATAGGATTTGGTGCCTAGAATTCTTTATAGTTCCCACTATTGGGATTTGTAGGGCCCTTGACCTACCCTCTCCACCCTCCCCAATACTACCCCTGCCAAAGCCAGCTCTGAACACTTTCATTAGTCTGGGATTGACAATCAAAACTCAAAGCCAGTTTCCTTTGAGCACATAGGCAAGGCAAGAATGGCTTTCCCAAGCAATGGCTGGGAAAACAAATGCTTGGGATATTCGAATGATTTCTGTTTTTTCATAATTTATTTGTTTCTCTTACCACCCTGGTCTGGACTTGCTCATCCCCAGCATTTCTACTTTCCTGTAATGGACAATCATAAATTTCCAGAGAAGTAAGGGTTTGTGGATTTGCAGCACAGTGACATTGTTCAAGATATTTGGAGACGGTGCCAAATGCATAACAAAACATGGTTTATGGCCTTCATTTGGCATTGATTTGTGCTAGAAAATTCAGAGTATCATTTCCTCCAGAAGGTTTTGCATTTTTGATGAGAGAAGATATTTTCAACAACAGAGTTCTTGAAGAACTTTACAATATTTAATTTTGGAAATCCCTCAAAATAAAGCAGTTTTAAATTTCTTGTCATCTTAAATTGTTGCTTTTTTTAAAAAAAAAAATGTTGCTTTTAAATGGAGGCTTCCAAGTGATCTTTCCAAGGAGCACTCCTTTACAAGCAGTCACCTGTGGATCCTGGGGGACACAAACCAACTTGAAGCACTGGCCGTGTTGTTACAAATGTATACTTTACAAGAGACTGATGGCAAGAAACAACATTACTTACCGGTATGTACCCTGCACCTGGGACCAAGTCAGAATTCTTCCAGTGGCCTTGGAGTCTCTGGAGAGATGAATGATCCAGATTTCCAACAAAGATAGCTTTCACCAAGGAAGAACTCAAGTGTGAGCCGATCAGAAGACTCATCATGTCCAATAGCGAGGTGGTATAATGTTTTGAGAAACCTACTGCAAATGAATTAGAAGGAAAAATAAATTAAAAAACAAGTCAGGTTCTCAGATAAGAATAGAAAGGCCTGTTACCCATCAGAATAGAAAGGGTGAAACAAAGGGAAAACCAGAGGACCTCACAACTCCCAGAAGGTCACATGTCCTTCAGAGTGTTGATGTCTCTCACTCAGATCCTTCCTTTGTTAGGAAAAACAAAAAAAGCTGAAGAATAAAACTATTAGGTAGGGCCAGCACAAATATTAGTCAACTTTGAAAGAAAAAGCATTGTTATGGGTGATGTGAGGCCCAGTCTGTCACTGGTTTGTCTGCAGGCTCCATAAACCACAGATTCCTAGCCAAACCCCCAGAGTTTCTCATTAGGTATGTTTAGGGTGGGGACGGGTTCCAGAGTTAGCAATTCTGACAGATTCCCAGGTGATTCAATGCTGCCTGTGTGGGACCAACTTTGAGAACCGTTGTTCTAGCATGATTCATTAGCTTTGGGATCCAAGGAAATGGAAGCACATGACTTTAAGGTAATCTTACGATAGTTTGGATTTATTCTTGTGCAGGCGTCTGCCCATGCAAACTACAATAGGGGAAGCATTTATCTGGATAATTCAGGCTACAGACGTCATTAAAATATTAGAATGTTTTAGGTATAGGAATTTTTTTCCCCCAGGAGAGTAGAAGGGGAATGTTTCTAAATCATCCTATGATTGCTTTATTGCCCTTTTTCATTTTGCATAGGGATAACAAGGTACTATTTGTCCTAAGAAGCATCTATTGACCTGTTCTCTAATAATGACTTTACTCTGGTTTCCTGTTTGTACATGGCTGGAAAAAAACCATGTTAGCAAATGGAGAGTGTGAATGGGCATGGGGTCTTCTAGAGAAATAGGTTCCAAGATATGTCCTTTTCATATCTCTGGTGTCTGTGGGAAAGGTCACAGGCAGTCTGATGATAAGTTTATGATGCATTATTACATCAAGCCTGAATGAACCAAAGAAGTGCCTCCTCTTTGTCTTCAGGCCAGTCTCTATTTAGGAAGTCCCTAGAAAATGCCATGGAAGAGCCTCAGAATCTCTGAGGGTAATGCTGGAGCAAGTGATAAGTATTTTATCCCACAAAACTGCACAATGACAAGGAATAAAAATAATCTTAGTGTTAACTTAAACCAACTCTTGTTTAATGCCAGTTTAGAGTTCTTAACTCCTAATCTATTTTGCCTGCATTTCCAACCTTTTTTTTGTAGGCCTACCTAAGTCTTTCCTTTTGGACATTGCTTTTGTCTAGTTATAATACTAATGAGATTATAATTGAGCGACCCTGAAATTCTAGAACGTATAATAATTCTTTAAAATCAGCTGCTCATCAGCAAAATAAAAACCCTTGTGAATGATCTTTAAAATTCACAACCAGGGGCATGTGGGTGGCTCAATCGGTTAAGTGGCTGCCTTCAGCTCAGGTTATGATCTCAGGGTCCTGGGATCCAGCCCCTCATAGGACTCTGTGTTCAGCAGGGAGTCTGCTTCTCCCTCTCCCTTTGCCCCTCTCCCCCCCACCCTTGCTCTCTCTCTCTCTCTCAAAAAAGGTCTTTTAAAAAATAAAAATAAAAAATAAAATTCACAACCAAATATAACAGTGTGGGTTTCCTGTTGGTGGCAATGGTCAGCTTTTAGAGTCATATCTTACATCTCCTAAAACAGACTTCCAAAGCAGGTACTTCAGGTGGGGTGTCAGGCATTCAGTTTAATCCCTTGGAAGGCCACCTTTATTGTGGGCAAGAGGCCACTCTGCAGTGCTCATTATGATTCTGATGCTTTTTGAGTCGAGTTTCTGACACTTCCAGCTAAGAGACTATGATCACAGGACCCTTTTGCATTGTAAGGATGGGAGAGAAAGCCCACTATTACTGAGACTTCTCCAAACAGAAGTAACACCCAGTCAGAATGAAGGCTTTGGATCCAACCAATTCTGACCTGACTTGTCCTCTCTACATTTTTAGATAAGTTTAATGAACTTCACCATTCTGAGCTTTAGACATACCCCACCTCACCCTTGGGTCTCTCCCTATGAGTATGACTCAGTAAGAAAGCACTGTTCTCTTTTGCATTATTTTGCTGCTGGGAAACTCAGGTCTTGGGGCCACTTGGGAATCCACACTAAGAAGCAGAAGTTCTCCTTTGCCTGTGGGAAATCCAGATGAATGGATAATCAGAAGCAACCAGAAGATACATATGGAAAAATCTCCAGAGGTAGAGTCCTATAAATTCAGAAACTAGGAAAAGTTTGCCATCAGCACATGCCCAGTTTCCCTTTTGGTGCACTCCTCTGTCTTCAAAATGTACCTAATGTCCTCGAACTGTGTTCTGGTCTCCAGTAGGCTTATGGGTCTACTTAAGGTGTAGGGAGTGTCTAAGTCAGGATCTAGCTCTCAAACCATCCTCTGCTTCAGACCTTTCTGTCACCTCGGTGTATGGAGACCATATGATCCAAGCAACAAATAGGTTTGCCTAGAGTCGCAAGTAAAAGTGTGCTAAAGAGGACAAAAGGGCAAAGTATATAAAATTGAAATGATCCCAGAGAATCACACTGGAAGATATGCTCTATGAGGGGAAGGATCTTGTCTGTTCGGTTCACCATAATCCCCAGCACCTGCCTGGTATGTAAGCATAGTAGGTGCCTTGCAAATATTTGTAGACTCAGTGAATGAACACATAGTCAAGATGTATGGTCCAGTATCAATGCCATTCAGCTAGGTACCTGCTCTTATCCAGCAGGCTTTTAGTTAGCAAAGCGTAGATCACCTAATGCAGACTTGATTTTAGAGACTGATAGGAACTGAGGTTCCTCAGACCTGACCAGGAGGAACTCAAGCCACTGATGGAGAAAGGGAGGACTTAGGGCTTAAAGAAAAGAAAATACATGTTTATTGAATGCTTGTGCTTTACTCACATTATTACTTTTGCTTGGTGCAGTAGCTCTGAAAAGTAAGTCTTATTAGTCTGTGTGTTTTATTAATGAGGAAACTGAGATCAGATAGGCATGCCAGTAAGGAGCTGAACTAGGATTTACTTCTACCCAGATCTTTTCCACCCACAGCTCATTCTGATTAGATAAATTGGTGATGGAAGGAGAGTGGTAGGGGCTCTTTCTCCAAAAATTTGACTAGGTCATAGAATGGATTTATTTATTTATTTTTAAGAGAGAGAGAGAAAGCATACATGTGTGAGCATGCATGAGCAGGAGAGGCAGAGGGGGAGAGAATATCAAGCTGACTCTGCACTAAGCGTGGAGCCAAACGTAGGGCTTGATCACTCAACCCTGAGATCAGGAACTGAGCCGAAATCAAGAGTCAGACGCTCAACCAACTGAGCCACCCAAGTGCCCCAGAACAAGATTCTTTTAAATGAGAGTAGATATGGGAAGACATTTATCAGTATTTCTGGGATAAGCAGGTGTGGCCAACATTCGCCTACAACCCTCTTCCTCCTTTTGTTCTTCCATGAATACCTGTCCATATTTCCCTGCCAAGATGAGATGCTTTTACGCTTTTTACTTCTTGCCCCTGAACAAGGTACATTATATTTGACTCTGTTGTCAACTGTGTCATAGGTAACTGATGTATGTTAAATATTACATATATAAACTGTGCTAACATCAGCTGCCAAAAGTAATGATATTTTGTGACAGTTACTGATAAAACAAGACAGACTGTTTCTTCATTCATCTGGCCCTTGACAGAAACAAAAACCATTGGCTTTGAATGAGGAGGCCTAAGCTCTGGAGCTGGCCTTTGCTTTTACAATAGCTGTGCGAGCACAATCATTGCAAGTACTGTGACAAAGGTAAAGGAGGTGTATAGGAAAGCCCCACACAGATTTCCCTTGAAAAGAGACCCTGCTGCAAGTAGCACAGTGAACTTTGCAAAGGGATTCCCAAACAGACAACTTTGCCATGTCTTCTCCCATGAGATTTGAAGCTTCTTCTATTTCCTGCCCATTCATAGCTAAGATAGCGGGAGGAGGAAAGCCAGTGTTCTGTTAAATGGTGGATTTTGGTTTGGAATAATCTGGCTTAGTCATTTCATTAGGGAATATCCAACTGTCAGAATTTTAGAGTCTTTCCTCTTGGGATGGTGTCTTAGTACATTCACAGTAATGTAGGTTCTTTCTAGCATGCACCTCAAAATTCTTCCAGCTTCTACCCATTACCCACTTTTAAAGCCACTTTATGTTTTTAGGAATTTGTTATAATAGCACCCTACTTCTCAGTACCAATTTCTGTCTTAGTCTATTCGGGCTGCTACAACAAAAATACCATAGACCGGGTTGGCTTATAAACAACAAAAATTTATTTCTCACAGTTCTGGAGGCTAGGAGGTCCAAGATCAAGGTGCTGGCAGATTGTTTGGGAACAGCCCACTTGAAAAATGGCTGTCTTCTCATTGTGTTTTCACATGGTGGAAGGGGTGAGGGAGCTCTGGGGTTTCTCTAATAAGAGCACTAATCCCATTTGTGAGGACTCTGCCCTTATGACCTAATCACCCCCAAATGCCCTACCTGCAAATACCATCTCACTAGGTTTAGGATTTAAACATATGAATTATGGAGGGACACATTTAGTCTGTGGCAGATGGTCTGTTTTCCCAAAGATGAATCTCATCTTTTTATTGGGGTATATAAGCCTGGCTTTCAAGGTTCTGAGAGACACATGGAGAGAGGGTCTATGTTTGAGTATGTGGAGGTGGGGGAAAATTTTCACCATTCAGTAGTTAGACTTTCACTTCATGCCCCTATTTTCGGTATGGCACAGCCTCCCTCAGCTTTGTCTGCCATTCCTGAATCTGCATCTCTCTGGTCTGTTTTCTTGGCAGTGTAAAGAAAGTTCTCTGTTCTAGTTTTCTGTTCAGATGGGAGAGACTGCTTGGCAAAGAATGGGAGAAGGAGATCTGTGAGTCTGACTTTTCATACAACCTTTCAGTGAATTCTCTTTTCGAATCTGTCTTCCACTTCCAATTTCAGAGACACTGGTACCTCTCATTTCTTCTAAAATTTTGTTGCAGCTGTCTCCCCTCTGTTCTCTTTGCCTTGATTTATGCCTCCCCCTTCGCCATTTTATTTTGATGAGGTTTGAGGTAGAACAGGAGGTAAATGCATGTATTCAGTCTTTCATGTTTAACTGGAAGACTCCTCCCATGAGCTCTGGAGGATCTGCTTGGCAGCAGTTACTCCTATTGGGTGGGTGGGTGGGTGAGGGTTGGTTACAGAGAGGAGTGAGCTTTTAAACTTTAAACTACATTAAGCTTGGGAGATCATACCTAACTCCATGATTTGACCTTGAAGAGAATGGAGAACCTGCTGAGTATGAGTAGAATTAGCTCCAGACAGCTCAGACTTCAAAGCTTAACTTTTTGTATTGTCATTGAGTTAATTTTTTGAGTTGCCTAGGACAAGACTACAGTTAGGAGATATTGTGATAAGATGATTAAGAAGCCACCCCAAAAAAATGCTAACTTGGTTTTCTTTGGGTATATAAAAATCTCTTGAAAATTCAAATATTCTTTAATGATTTGTAACTTACTGATCTAGTTGAGTAGGGAGATTGGTTATATATAGGGGATTTATCAAATAAGTAAAAAATGTTGAGAATTATGAAGGAAGTTAAAAATATAAAGAGAAGGAAAGCTAGATTGAATCCTGTGATATTGGATTAGATTTGGATGGGTTCATCATTTTCAATATATAGAGCTAAATATAGATATATAGATGCAAATCTATGTGTGTACATTTTGATAATATAAATAACTAAATTTAGATGTAATTCTGTGGTGTGTGTGTGTGTACATATACATACATTTCCTAATTCTATTGACAGGACCTGGGAGCAAGAGTGCCCCAAGAGTGAGGGATGTGTCTTGGAACTAGATCTTGGCTTTTAAATACTATTCTCCATTAAAAGCAACCAAGTCTCTTTGAGTAAATAAATGATCGATTACTGGTCTAGGCAGAGGAGACTGGAATATTTTTTGACATCAGAAAGTAAAGAATGTTTGAGAAATGCTGGGACATATAGAAAGGATATGGAAGCCAGCATGAAAGGGCTCCCACTGGCCAACTCTGTGACAATTTGAGTATAAGAATAAAAAATAATAATGGGTAATAACCCATTAAATAGAACAGGAATTCACAAGTCCATACTGATGAATAATGAATACATAAATAGGCAGAAGAGAAAATTCTTATAGCAAAACAGCAACTAATAAATATAGAAAGAATGACAGAATTAGAAAAACACCATTTGGCAATTGTCATAATAATAATCAATTCAGGCAAGAAACATCAGTGGATGCTAGAAATAATGGATTAAAATTTGATGAAAAACAGGGTATTTACTTAGTGTCAAAGTATCTCCCCACAAAGTAATTTTTAATTACAAAAGGGAAAAGAATAACTTTACAGTGGAGAATCCTGGCAAGCTCCACCTTAATCAAGTAATCTAAGTTAATAATACCAGTAATGAGACAATTTAAATTATGTACGAACCAAAGGGATGCAATAAGATGGAAATGTTTGTGTTCTATTCTTGCCAAAAATCTTAATCTGAATCTAATCATGAAGAAACATGGGGGAAACCATATTGAGGGATAGTCTACAGAATTACTGGCCCATACTCTTCCAAAATGTCAAGATCATGTAAGTCAAGGAACAACTGAGAAGTAGTCTCTGTATTAAAGGAGAATGAACAGAAATGATAATTAAATACCACATGTAATTTTGGATTGCATTTTTTTGCTATAAAGCAGTGGTTCTCAAAGTATAATTTCAAGAGCTTCACCACCACCTGGAAACTTGGTTAGAAATACAAAACTTTGGACCCCATGCCAAACCTACTGAATCAGCAAGCCTGGGTTTGGGACCCAGTAATCTAGGTTTAACAAGACCTTCCATTGATTCTGATGCTCATTACAGCTTGAGATGCACTGCTATGATTGTTGGGGCAATATTAAAACGGGGGTACATACTAATAATATATCAATGTTAATTTCCTGCCTTTCATGGCATTGTTTTTAGAAGCACATACTAAATTATTCAGGGGTAATGAAAAGTCATGCCAGCAATGTACTCTAAGTGAATCAAGAATATGCAACTTTTCTATATGTCTTAAAAATGCCTAAAATAAAATAAAATAAAATAAAATAGGAGGGGTTAAGTTATATATTTGTCATATTAGGAAAAAAAGTCTGACTCATATTCGTTCCAACTGCTTTACTGTAATCAAATGCGGCACCAAATACAAAGGATATATATTCCATTACATGTATGGTTAAATCTGCAATGGAAAATAGTTTGTTCTCCCAAGAACCATCTGTGTTTATTTTCAGGTTGAACCAACCCTAAGGTTGCTAACATTCTTTAAAACCATGTTGATGAATGACACAATCTCTGAATCACATCAAAGCCAATATGGTTTCTTTGGGGATTCCATATCAGAGGGAAAACATTTCTGCTGAATAGCATCTGTCTATCCATATGCAGAAAGAGTCAACACATGAAACTGAAAGATAATTGTTTTCAAATAATTGGCTAGATGACATACACAGCCCCTCATTCTCAACTGCATTATTAGTTGCCTGAATACAATCCATGATGTGATTTTTTTTCTATCACTGTAGATTCTTTGCAAGACTTTCCATTGCACACAACTAAAATACAGCAAGAGCAAAATATAGCCTGAGACAAGTACATGTGTTGGATTAGATTCAAATATGCAGGGTTTTATCTAGAAGGAAAAATCCTTTTCGTGTTAGAGAGGAAGTGAATCAGGCCCGTGGACCTTGGCTAACTGACCAATTCACAAACATTAGTGGTTGGTGGTTGTTTTTCTACTTTTGGTTGTCTACTTTGAAGCCATTGTACAACATCCAAATCCCTAGCTCCATTCTTCCTGGTGTTTTGGTGGTTATGCATTTGTTCTGATACTGTGAATGGAGAGTTCCCTTCCAGCTAGTGTTCCTTCCCCAGCCATAATCCCTCAGAAGAACTGAATCTGATCAGTTATGTCACAACTGAAGAAGACTGCATTTGTTTTAACAAAGTTTATTTAGAACATCCTGCTGCTAATGTCAGCACACAGATTGGGCAAGTTCCACCAAAATAACTTTCAGACTATTTGTACTCAATTAAATGTTTATTTAAAATTTCCTTTGGGTTTTTACTGCTGTAAATGTATTGTTCATTTTTCACATACCAGGCACTGTTGTTTAGTCTCAAGGGCATTACTTGTTACAAATTTAACAACTGTGACATATTAAAAACAACATTTAGGGAAGAAATTAGGGTTGAGAGGATATGACCAGATGTTTCCATGGTGTTTCACCAAAATGTCACTTAAATGCCAACAAGATTTTAAAAGGAATTTTTTCCCAAAGTCTCTCTACCCACTTGACTGGCCCCCAAATATGCCGCTATCATAGTTGTATTAGAAAACCCATTTAATTTTCATTTTAATCACAGTTTTCTTGAAGGTACTTTCACTGTCCTTTTTTAAAATTCACTATGGCAATAAAAATAATCCTGGCTATGCCACAGGCTACTTTTGTAACCCAAATTTTCTTATGACAAAATAGGGATGTTCCTCCTTACCTCCTATGATTGTTATAGAAGTTACAGGACATAATGTATGCGACACTCTTAGCCCAGTACTTGGTACACAATACTAACATACAAAATAATGTTCATGTTATTACAACCAGTGCTTATTATTGATACAAGCAAAAAACCCCACTAAGTGCCCTGGTATGTATGTCCTTAGAAAAAAACGCAGACTTCCCTGCAAGTCTCTGTTAAGTTTCAGTCTTTCATTGTGATTGTCATTTAGCTGTAGGAGAAGAGCCTATCAAGAAGCAACTTCAGAAGAAAGACATTATTATTTTTAAATAAATCTAATGGTAATTAGGTGAGGCCTCTCTGAGCTGATTTCTAAATCTAAGAGCAATTGGAAAACGAGCCTGCAGGTAAATACAACAGAACAGAGAGACTATCTGCACCCAAGTGGAGGATTCCAGGTTTGCTCTCTTTCTGTGGGAATTCTGTTGATGTCAGAGGGTTAATAGAGCTTTTTAACAGTAGACTGGGGCCCTGGAGTTTTCATGATTTGGCCCACATTCAAAAATACACAAAAATATAAAAGTCAGTGAAGCAAATGCTGTTCAACAGAGGTTTTTCAGGGCAAAGGGATAAGCTTGATCCAAAAATATTTTGGAGGGTGGAGACATTCCAAGCATACCATTCCATGCCTGTGCCAATGGAATGTGGGCACAGCACAGGAACAATGTCCAAGGCTGGAGAGCTTTAGAAGACCAGGGAAATTTTGAGTGAAAAACACAAAGCAGGGAAGAACTTGCCCCCACCAAAAACCAAGTGTCCCTATTTACAGGTTGAATAGTGAATTCAAAGTAAATTTTAGGTCCATGAACTATGAATTCCAAAATTTGGTGCCAAATAATTATAGTTGCATTTTGCAAATGTACAACTCTACTCTGGTCACACACACACACACACACACTGAATTGGAAGGAGAGATTGAGCAAGTTCAAATTATTACGTTTAAATCCCATACTGGAAATAACATTTTGTCTCTTTCCATTATCTTTGACTCTAGGCTGGTAAAGCTGCCATAATGAAAATTAAAAATAAGCACAAATATGGACTGTTTTTCTATGTTAATCATGAAAAGGGAGTAACTTCTAGACATTCCAAAACTTTTTGAAAAAAAGTTTATTTGCTTGTAATGGTTATTTGCTTGTTAATGGTTGTTGTATTTTTCTCATCAGTGTTTGTGATCCTTCAGGACATGAGAGGATTTTGATTTTGAAAGATCCCTATTATTCCCAAGAACTACCTTGGCCCATAGTTTCTGGATATGGTTGTGTCCATTTGCAGTAGTTCATCTTCATTCCTCTCTGTTGGTAAACTGAGGAAATAAGGAGACACGTGAATGTCCAAAAATGACTTAGGATTTTTCAATTGAAAAGTTCAGTCAAATGTCTTTCAAAAAATACTTTGCAAAAGCAAACAAACTTTGCAGACTGTTTTACGAAAGAGGCATTTCTTTTTGCTTGACCTGATAATCTATTTAACTGAAGAAGAGCAATTCAGTTTATGGCAAAGAACCATTCAGGAGGTTGCCTGGAAATGGGATGACTAAGGGTTTCTCAAAGGTGGGGCACAGCTCACCTCAGAGTCCCCTGGGGAGCTTTTAAAACTTCAGATTCCTGGGTCCCACTGCAGCCCTACTGAGTCCAGATTTCTGCAGGTGGGGACTGGGAAGCTGCATATGTAGTGAACCCTGCAGGTGATTCCTAAGCATCTTTAAATGCAGGAGTCTTTTTAAAGTGGAAATTAGTAGCTATATCATAAAAGCCAGTAGTGATTTCTGCCCTGGCACTCCTCTAGCTTTGAAGATAGGGTCAGTGGTGCATTGCTTTTGGAAACATTCCAGTTTGATCCATAGAGCAAGTCATTTTCCCTCCTCTTAATGTTTTCTCCTAGCTCTGTTTTTCTCCATGGGCTCAATCATACAGTCTTCACACAATAGCATTTGGAATTGAGCAGTTTCCAAAACGTTGTTATTATTGTTGGTCATTGCTTTATTCCTAATGCCTCTGCATTACTGGTCAGTGACCATGATCTACATTTTCAGGCAAGAAAAGGGATATATACTATCAGCTGAGTCACCTGACCCTCACAAGGTATGGAGTGTAGTTTCTTACAACACCTTATCTAGGGCCATGGTTCTCGGCCTTGACTGCACATTAGAATTGCTCAGGAAGGTTTAAAACTCCCAACAACCAGGCCACACCCAGACCAATGTCATCACAACCTGCTGGGGTAGGACCCAGGCATCTATACTTTGTAAAGCTCCCCTGGTGATTCCAGGGTGCAACTTAGACCAAGAACCATTGTCCTGGAGCATCTGTAGAAAGTGCATTGAAGCCTTTAGGACACCCAAGGGAGATCATCAGTATTTTTCTTTACAGACAATTTCTGCTATCTGCAGTACACTCTAACAGGAGGAGAAAGTTTAGGAGGTATTTCTTACAGAAATGTGTTCTTGGGAGAGAATTTTTAAGTTTCTTTAGAGTGTTCAGCCACCATTTCAGGAGATCCAGTGTGAAATGCTATAGTGTGAATGTTGAAGTTGTTTGAAGTACACACGCATAGACTTACCCATGGTGTGAACCATCCCTGCCCACCTACAAAACTCCCTGCACCAACCTAATACTTTGTTTGTTTCAGAGAATCTATGAAATTTATCAGTCTTTGGCTGTCTTCTCAAGAGCCAGTAACAGATCTCCAGTGAGCTGAAACAGGAAAAGTTGTTTTAAACCATTGACTGCTTAATAAATTAGCACTAGACGCCTCTTAGCCTAATTTATCTCTGCAAGCCAGTTTCCCAGGGTATCAGAGCAATACCACAAGAAAAATTATTTCCATTAAACACCACAAAAATGTCTTTCCTGTGATACTTCACTGAAAGGATGACATGTACGAGATTCTCAGTCACAAAACAGGAAAGAAATGTTTGAAAGTTAAATTAAAAAGTAAAGCACAGTTAAGATTTTATTGAGCTTAAACCCCATTCCTACCCCCTAAACATATAAATCTGTTCTGTGTTCTGTGTCTCCCACTCAGATGGGTGATAAATTTTGGATGCTGAATTCTTATGTCTCTAAAAATAACGTTTACCTAAAGTGAAGTGCAACATCTGGGTCCACTGGGGGAGCATGAAGTGGCCTTTCAGGTTAATTATTTGTGTGGTCAGGTTAGATTTCCCAACCCTGAAAATGATACCAGTTTTGTTTCTTTTGGCCCCTGCCCACCACAGGTAAAGAGTCCTGTCCCAGTGACTTTCCCATAGATCTGCTCCTCCATGCAGAATGTTGCCATCAATGCCCCAACATTGAGGACGTGGAATATTTTCCATCTGCTCTCTGACCTGAAGGACATGGAAGTCCCTCTGCTATTGTGGTTAGAAATAGAGTGAAGAGTCACCCCAGTGCTGTCATAGTGGATGCCGTCAGAACAGATCCAGGTTATTCTCCCTCTAATATTCTCAAAGGAATGTCTCTCTGCCATCTCCATCAAAGGGTATGTCTGCTTGTCTAGACCAGAGAGTAGATTGAGATGGTCCATGTGCATTTTTAGACAATACCCAAGTAGGGGAGGTAACAAGGCTGGCGTTAGATTGATCATAAGAAGAGCTCTTCCCCTGCCCTTTCTAACACTCTAGACCATATTCCGAAAGAGGCTAATTCCGTGGAAAAAGAAGCCTTATGAAGGAATGTAGTGAGAGCAACCAGCTGTCCAGGGTGATCCTAGGAAATGATGGTCTTTATTTCTTATTTCTTAAAATATGGATAAAATCATAGCTTGAAATAAATTTTTAAAATCTATAGATCTTTCTATAAATTTGAGTCCAAACATTTTCATCCATAACATAAATTTTTCCAGGCAGTGACTCGAGACCTGGGAGTTATCTTTTCATTTTTCCCTTTTGCCTACCAAATTCTGTTAATTCCTTCTCTTCCATTTTCTTGGCCACATCCTCTCTTTATGTATTGTTTGAGGGTAGTCAGGAGAACTTGGCATATCTGAATTCAGATCAGTTTCCCAGGACCATCTATGTATGCAGAGGCTTATCTCAATGAATGGATACTCCCGAGTCTTTGGAATTTCAGGGATGGAAGGGGGCAGAGGTGTGGGTCTGTAGTCATAAAACATGTATTTTTAAAAATTTAACCAGAGGTTGCATAACTCTCTGAAAATTTGAGGCTCAAAGCTGGCAAGTTTGTGGTGCAGGTGGCTTGGGAGCTGCTGAGTGGGTTCACCTTTGGCATGCTTATTCTGGAAACCTGGCTACAAGACTTGGGCAGATCATTAATTTATAGGCCGAAAGGCAAAAGACACTTAAAAAAAAAAAAAACAAACTTCAAAGGATTGAAATGGTGCAGCACAAGATGGCTTCATATACGGGAATAATAGGCCTTTGCAAACTAACTTCTCTTTACTCGAGTTATTTTTGCAAGCAGAGATTCCGGGTAACTAAGAGCCATTACACTTTATATGTAACAATTATAAAAAAAAGCAATGTAAATCTGGTCCTTTGTTTCTCTTACTTGCCACAGTACCATGATTGTGTTAGCATTAGCAAAGTGAAGAAATTGTTCAAAGAATGAAGGTGAAAGTGAATTAAGTGAATAATTCAGGGCCTTAAGTTTTTCTTTCTTAAATTTTTATTTATTATTTATTTATTTTAAGATTTTATTTATTATTTGACAGAGAGAGATAATAAGCAGGGGGAGCAGCAGGCAGAGGAAGAAGCAGACTCCCCACTGAGCAGGGAGCCCAAAGTTTTTCCTTTTTTAGAATATCAGTTATTGAGACCTGAACTTGTCAATAATTACCTGTATTACCTGTTAATTCCACTTTGCCTAGGTAGCCTCAGATTTTTGATTTGTAATACAAGAATAACAGTGATTTTGCCTATCCCATGGGATTATAATGAGGATTAAATAACAAACGTGAAAAGTGTATTTAAGGATTTTGTACCCTCTGAAGCACAGTGCTTGTGTTTGCATGTTGTAGGTATGTATGTGTTATTCAAGTAATGCAGCTGACTACTCTCTGGCTTATATTAATCCTTTGAGCCATGTTCCTCTTCAGGTCACTTTCAGTTTATATAGATAGGTAGATGGATAGATGATAGATAGATAGGTAATGGATGGATGAATGGATAGATGAATGGGTCAAGTGTAATTGTACAAATAGTTATATTTCTATTTTAAATATATAGAATTTCATTAATAGTTATATTTTATCAGATAATAAAAAATTTAGAAGTGAATCCAAACTAGGAGATTAGGTTGAATGGATTTTATAAATACTGTTTGTGTGGCTTTAAATATAATTTTAGGTTCTTTCAATAGTTAGGACATGTCCTCCAGTGCAGTGCTTTCTAAATGTGGTCCATGGACCCATGCTGGTTCATAAACTATTTGTTCCTAGTAGCAATAATAATGAGCACATGATCTAGTTCACTACTTTTATTCCCCCATAAAAGTTTCTTGGTTTCTATTTTGGCACAAGCTCTTTAAGTTCTCATGAATTGGAAAACAATACTTTGTCAACTGTAGTACCACAGCTCTAATAATACCTTACTATTTGGGCATTCATGCCTTCAACAAACATGTATTAAGCAACCTTATTAGTTAAGGTAATCCTAGACATTGTAACAAATAAGTCCTGAACCTAATGTAATAAAAACCTACTTCTCAGAAGCATCATAGTCTATGCAGGTACTCTTCATCTGGTGCCTTTCTCTGTGGTTCTTGGGAAAATGGCTCCTGTCTTGTGGTTCACTCTTCTCTAGTCCACAGAATCCTCTGCATTTGGATAGCAATGGGAAAAGATACGGTGGGGAAGATGCAGCCTTAACCATTAACCATTAACTTTAACTGTTAACCATTTCAACACATCACTTCTCACATTCTCTTTCTGAGGACAAGTGCCTTCCCTTATCCCTATGCAAAGGGATTGGAAAATATAATCCTTGGCTTTGTAGACACTTCTGTGGGTTTTTTGTTTTTGTTTTTAGAAAGAGTGTGTGCATGCGTGCGTGCATTGGGGGGTGGTTGCAGAGGGGCAGAGGGAGAGGGAGAGAATCTTAAGCAGGCTCCACACCCAGCACAGAGCCTGACTTGGATCTTGATCTCAAGATCTTGAAATCATGACCTGAGCCGAAACCAAGAGTCAGACGCTTAACCAACTGAGCCACCCAGGCATCCTGGCTTTGTAGACACTCTGAGCATTACCATTTCATTAGGGAAGTGGAGCAAAATATTTTGATGGTCACCTAAACCAGTGCTTTTCAAACCATCTGTGGTGAAGGACCAGTTCTATTTTTAAAAATTTTAAATCTATCACAGCCTAATGCTTGAAAAAAAATCCTATAAAATGAATTTCTAGAAAAATAAACCAAGGATATATAAAATATAGTTCAGTTTTTTATTACTGGATTCAGCAGACATAAAATTGCTAGTTTCTCTCCTTAGCTAACTGAGGACTGATTGGTAGCATCACACACACACACAGCACCATTTATGAACCACACTTGAGTTGCATAGTTCTAGATTTCTGGAGCTAAAACCAGTAGTGAACATGGAATTTTTTTTTCATGTAGGGAAACAGATAATAAATTAATAAATAAGATAATCTTATAGTAGCAATAAGCATTATGAAGACATGTGACCCAGTGTCTTCTAGAGAGGCCTTCTTGAGGAGGATCCGTGTTATGATCAAAATAGAAAAGCAGATTTAGAAAAATGTATTTAGAACAAAAGAATATAACCATGTTTAAATTTATTTGTTATGCTTCATTTTAATTTCTGACTTCAAAATTTTCGTAAGGATTCAGAAGGTAGCCCCTTGAAAAAAACAGAAGGTAAAATAAAAATATTTTAAAATCTTTTTCTCTTTTCCTAAAATAAAATACATATTAATTATTTTTATAGCAGCTTTATTGAGATATTATTCAGAAACCTTATAATTAACTAATTTAAGGCATACAATTTAACAGTTTATAATTTACTCACAGATATGCACAACCATCACCACAACCAATTTTAAAATGTTATCATTATCTTAAAAAAACCCCACAACATTAAAATAACTCTGTACCCTTTAGCTGTCAAATCCCTCTATCACCCATTGCCCCCAGCCCTAAGCAACCACAAATCTACTTTCTGTCTTTTGCCTATTCTTGACATTTTCTATAATTGGAATCATATAATATATGTGGTCTTTTGTGACTGACTTCTTTCACTTAATGTTTTCAGGGTTCAACTCTGTTGTAACATGTATCAGTACTCCTTTCCTCTTTATGGTGGAATAATATTCCATTATATGGATATACCACATTTTGTTCATCCATTCACCAGTTAATGGACATTTGTATTGTTTCCATTTGGGGATAATATAAATAATGCTGCTATAAACATTTGTTTGAGTCCTCCAACTGTGTTCTTTTAAGGTTATTTTGGTTATTCTGGGTCCCTTTGGCAATTCCATGTGAATTTTAGGAACAGCTTATCAATTTCTATAAAGACCTCAGCAAGGATTCTGATACAGATTGTGTTAAATGTATAGATTAATTTGAGGAGTATTGGCATGATAACAATAATAAGTCTTCTGATCCATGGACATGGGATATTTCCATTTATTTATATCTTCTTTAACAGTGATTTCTTTTACCAATTATTTGTAATTTTCAGAGTATTAAGTTTTTCACTTTTGTTAAATTTATTCCTAAATATTTTATTCTTTTTGATGCTATTGTAAATGAAATTGTTTTCTTAATTTCATTTTCAGATTATTCATTATTAGTGTATAGAAATACAATTGATTTTTGTATATTGATCTTGTATTTTATGACCTTGCTGAAGACATTTATTATTCTAATAGTTTTTTTAGTGGATTCCTTAGGATTTTCTGTATACAGGTTCATATCATCTGCCAATCGAGATAGTTTTACTTTTTCTTTCCAGTCTAGATGATTTTTCTTTTTCTTGCCTAATTACCCTTGTTCAAACCTCCAGTATAAAGTTGTATGGAAGTGGGAAGAGTGGACATCCTTGACTTGTTCCTGAAGTCAGAGAGAAAGCATCCAGTCTTTTATCATTAGGTATGATGTGCGGGTTTTTGTGCATGCCCTTTATCAAGGTGAGAAAGTTTCCTTCTATTCCTAGTTTGTTGAATATTTTTATCATGAAAGGGTTTTGGATTTTATGAGATGCTTTTGCTTCATCTTTTGAGATGATCATGTGGTTTCTGTTTTGTATCTTATCAATATGGTATATTATATTAATTGATTTTCAGATGTTAAACTAACCTTGCATTCTGGGAAAAAATCCCAATTGGTCATGCTTTATAATTCTTTATATGTGGTAGTGGATTCAGTTTGTTAGTGAGTGGGAAAGTATTACCTCCTCTTGTATTTTTTGGAATAGTTTCTGAAGAATTGATACTAATTCTTTAAATGTTTTGTAGAATTCACCAGTAATAGTTGATTTATAGTGTTGTTCAAATTGTCTATTTCTTAGTTGACCTTCTGCTTTTGTTCTATCTATCCATTATTGAAGTGGAGCACTGAAGTATCCAACTACTGTTGTTAAATTGTTTATTTCTCCCTTCATTGTCTTTGCTTTATGTATTTTGATACTCTGTTTTTAGGGTCATATATGTTTATAATTGTAATATCTTCCTGATGTATTTATCTTCTTATAAAATGTCTCTCTTTATCACTAGTAATGTTTTCTGTTTTAAAGTCTATTTTACCTATTAGTATAGCCACTCCTGATTTCTTGCAGTTGGTCTTTGCATGATATATCATTTTCCATCCTTTTACATTCAATATATTTGTATCTTTGAATATAATGTGTGTCTCCTATAAAAGCATATAGTTGGATCCTGGTTTTTATTTTTTTAACCCAGTATTTTTTAATCCAGCCTTTTGTTTGGGTTGTTACATGATTCACATTTAATGTTATTATTGATATAGCTGGATTTATGTCTGCCATTCTACTCTTTGTTCTCTATATGTCTCATATTTTTTTTTTCTGTTGTTTCTCCTATACTGCTTTGTTTGGCATGAAGTGAATATTTTCAAATACAGCATTTTAATTCTTTCATGATTTTTCACTGTTTTTTGGGTCATTTCCTTAGAGTTGTTCTAGTGCTTATCATACATATACACACACACATACACACACACACACGTCATATTGCAGTGAGATATAGAAACATTATTTCTGTAGAGCTATATTCTGTTTTCTCCTTTTTGTTATGTGTGTTATTTTTGTTACCTATTATTGTTATACATATTACTTCTGTAAATATTACAAACCCAATAAAACATTGTTATAATGCTTACTTTACATTATTTTATGACTTTTTAAAGATTTTATTTTTGTAAGTAATCTCTATACCCAATGTGGGACTTGAACTCACAACCCTGAGATCAAGATTTGCATCCTATACCAACTGAGCCAGCCAGGTGCCCCAATTTTGTGACTTTTAAGAAAGCTGAGAGGAGAAAGGTGAGCAAGTATATAATTATAGCTTTTGTTATATTAACCTTCTTATTTATCATTTTTGCTTCTCTTCATTTGTTTCTATGGATTTAGCTCACATCTGGAGTAATTTCCTTGGGTCAGTAGGGTTTTGCTCTCATCCACCTCCTTTGTGCTGTTATTGACAAATATGCTACATTTCTATATGCTTCGGTCAAACAATTAAGAGAAAGAAAAAAATGCATTTGCACTATCTTTTGTAATTACATTAATTGCCTTTACTGGTGCTTTTTGGTTTTTTTGTGTGTTTTTGTGGGGTGTTTTGTTTTTTGTTTTTTGTTTTTTTTGGTGTGTGGGGCTTTCAGCCTGAAGAACTTTCTTTGGTATTTCTTTTTTTTTAAAATTGAAGTATAATTAACATACAATGTTGTATTAGTTTCAGGTGTACAACATATTGATTTAGCAATCCTATACATTACTCCGTGCTCACCATGGTAAGTGTACTCATCATACATTATTAACTTTATTCTTGACTATATTCCCTATGCTGTACTTTTCATCTCTGTAACTTATTTATTTATAACTGGAAGTTTATACCTCCTAACCCCCTTCATCTATTTTACCTATCCCTTCACCCACCTCCCATTTGGCAACTACCAGTTTGTTTGCTGTATTTAAGAGTCTTTTTTTTTTTTCTGTTATTGTTGTTTGTTTGTTTTATTTATTTTTTAGATTCCACATATACATAAAATCATGTGATATTTGTGTCTGACTTATTTCACTTAATACACTCTAGGTCCATGCATGTTATTGTAAATGGTAAAATCTCATTCTTTTTTATGGCTGAGTAATATTCCTGTGTGTGTGTGTGTGTGTGTGTGTATGCCGCATTTTTTTTAGCCGTTCATCTATTGATGGACACTTGGATTGCTTCCATATCTTGGCTATTGTAAATAATACTGTAATAAACATAGAGGCGCCTATATCTTTTCGAATTAGTGTTTTCGTTTCCTTTGCATAAATATCCAGTAGTGGAATTACTGGATCATGTGATATTTCTATTTTTAATTTTTTAAGAAACCTCCATATTGTTTTCCACAGTGGCTGCATCAGTTTACATTCTCAGCAACAGTGTCCGAGGGTTCCTTTTTTCACATCCTCACTAAAACTTGTTTTTTCTTGTCTTTTTGATTCTAGCCATTCAGACAGTTATAAGGTGATAACTCATTGTGGTTTTGATTTTCATTTTCCTGATGATTAGTGATGTTGACCATCTTTTCCTGTGTCTGTTGACCTTCTGTATGACTTCTTTGGAAAAATGTCTGTTCAGGTCCTCTACCCATTTTTATTTGGACTGTTTATTTTTTTGTCGGTGTTGAGTTGTAGAAATTCTTTATATATTTTGAATATTAACCCCTTATTGTATATATCATTTGCAAATATCTTCTCCCATTTGGTAGGTTGCCTTTTTGTTTTGTTGATGGTTTCCTTTGCTATGCAGAAGTTTTTATTTTGGTATAACCCCAATAGTTTATTTTTGCTTTTGTTTCCCTTGCCTGAAGAGACCTATCTAGGTAAATGTTGCTAAGGTTAATATCCAAGAGATGGCTGCCTATGTCTTTTCTTCTAGGAGTTTTATGGTTGCAGGTCTCACATTTAGGTCTTTAATCTGTTTTGAGTTTATTCTGGTTTATGGTGTGAGAAAGTGGTCCAGTTTCATTCTTTTGCATGTAGCTGTCTAGTTTTCTCAGCACCATTTACTGAAGAGACTGTCTTTTCCCCATTGTATATTCTTGACTCTTCTTTCATAGCTTATTTAACCATATAAGCATGGGTTTATTTCTGGATTCTCTCTTTTGTTCCATTGACCTATTTGTCTGTTTTTATGCCAGTACCATACTGTTTTGATTGCTACAGCTTTCTAGTTTATCTTGAAATCTGGGATTGTGATAACTCCAGCTTTGTTCTTCTTTCTCAAGATTCCTTTGACTGTTTGGGGGCTTTTATGGTTCCATACAAATTTTGGTGTTATTTGTTTTTGTTTTTCAGCATTTTTACTACAATGTGTCTGTTTGTGAATCTGTTTGTATTTATCCTACTTGAAGTTCACTGAGCTTCCTAGATGTGTAAATGAATGTTTTTCAATAAATTTGGGAACTTTTTAGCCATTATTTCTTTGAATATTTTTTCTGCCCTTTCTATTTCTCCTCTCCTTCTGGTACTCCTCTCCTTCTGGTACTGCAGTATGTATATATTGGTATTCTTAATGCTATCTCTCATATCTCTGAGGCTCTTTTCATTTGTCTTCATTCTTTTTTCTCTCTGTTCCTCAGATTGCATAATCTTTGTCAATTATCTCAAGTTAGCTAATTTTTTTTCTACCAGTTCAGATCTACTATGGAGCTCCTCTAGTGCATTTTTAAATTTCAGTTATTGTACTTTTCAAATGCAAAATTTTCATTTTCCCCCTATAAGTTCTATCTCTATTGATATTCTCTATTTGATGTTAACACTGTCATCATGCCTTCCTTTACTTCTTTAATCATGATTTTCTTCAGTTCTATGAACATATTAAGAATGTTTACTTTGAAGTCATTGTTTATTAAATCCAACATCTGGTCACTCTCACATGTAGTTTGTTTCCAGCTTTTTTCTAGTATAAAGAACATACTTTCTTGTTTCTTTGTGTGTCTCATAGGTGTTTTTTTTTTTTTTTTCATGGAAACTGGACATTTTAGATAATATATTGTAGCAACTCTGAGTATTGGATCCCCACCCTAGGGCTTGTTTATTTGTTTAGTGACTGTCTGGATTACTTTGGTGAAATCTATGTCCTCCTTACAGTTTGAAATCTCTGATGTTGCTACTTAGGGAGCACAGCCTTAGGTGTGCCCACAGTCACCCTGCGATGGAAGTGGTTTTGCAGGGATGGTCTTGGATGGTCTCTTTTTCTGACTACATTTAGTATTAAGTGCCACTAGTTGCCAGCTGATTGCTATATTGCTTCCAATGATACTGGTACATAAATTACTTTATTAAAGTAATTCAATCAAATTCTGGCTCCTTTGAAGATATAGTTGTAGAGGTAAGTATTTGAAATTTGTTCTGACTCCAGTTGTTCTTCCCATCTGTCTCTTTTCCCAATTCTTTTCAGCAAATTAGTCAGCCTGTAGCTTAGCATATATTTCTAATGAATCTATCAATTCTCTCCCATTTCCTTTTGCCACAGCTTTTGTTTTTGGGAATACCCTTAGGGTTGAACTTCTCTACATTCTATTGTGAATGAAGTCAGTTCCTTGGGGAGAGATCTGGAACTGTCTCTTCTGTAGACTACTTCTCCCAGGCAAAATCTCTGAGCCATGGCTCTGTACTGGAGGTGAGGACAATGGCACACTTCTAAGTGGCATCCCCACTTTGCAGCTGAGTGCTTTGTGGATGGGGTAGCAGCCCTAGATGTTCTTGGTTTGCCTCTCTTGTCATGGAATCCTTGCCCCCACAAACTGCAGCAAAGGCATTTAGGGTCCCAGTATTCTCAGGGGCACCATGCTCAAGGTAAAGCCTTTATTCCATTCATGGAGGCTGGGCAGAAGATGAGAGCCCCCTCTATTGGATGCATTCTCCTCGAACTTAGCCTCAGCAACAGGAAGCTGAGGTAGGATGAAAACTGCTAACATTCTGCCCCTCTTGGGAAGATAGTCCTCTAACTGGGAACTCAGGGGAAAGGTTTCCCTGTATTCTTGGCCCTACCAGTCTGAAGTAGAGTTTCTGTCTCAGTGCTGGGGCTGGAGAGAAGATGTAGTTCTTCATTCAAGTCCCACAGACTCTTGCAGTTCTTATTGGGGTTTAGTAGATATTTTTGAACAAATGCTTCTTTTTTTTTTTTAAAGATTTTATTTATTTATTTGACAGAGAGAGAGAGAGCACAAGTAGGCAGAGAGGCAGGCAGAGGGAGAGGGAGAAGCAGGCTCCCCGCTGAGCAGGGAGCCTGATGTGGGGCTCGATCCCAGGACCCTGGGATCATGACCTGAGCCAAAGGCAGCCGCTTAACCGACTGAGCCACCCAGGTGCCCCTGAATAAATGCTTCTTTATTTTCTCTATGCCCTTAGGACTAGGGACCATTTCCATAGATTTTAAGTGGTTTCTTTCCTAATTATAATTTTCACCATTTTCATGGGGGAATGATTCTGTGGAGCATCTTGTGCTGTCATTGCCCGAAGTGAAAACCTTGTATGTTAATTTTTTCATTTTCTCATTCATTCACTCAATTTTATTGAGTGTGTTATGTGTCTGGTGCTGTGGTAGGAGCCGAAGATACAATAGTGAATAAAACAGACCTGAAACTTGCTCTAGTGGACAAGACAGAAACAAACCAAAAAAGGATTAGAAACAACTTTGGCAAAGGTGCCCATTACATTTTGAATTAATAATGAATGAACAAGTGAATTACATGAAAAAATCTTAAGGAAATTATGGAACTAGTAATGGCCTGTTGGATTTTGCTATAAATAGGTTATTAGGACTTTTTAAAAAAGTGGTTTTAATAGAGTACCATAGACAGAAGCTCATGTCAGCTGGCAAAGGGTGAATGAAAAGAAAGCAAGTAGGCAAAAGTTGTGTAGCTATTCTTTGAGAAACTCAGTTTTAAAGGAAAGGAAGGGAACATGAGCCAGAGAGTTAACAGACTTTTTTCTTTCACCAATTCTACCCAACATCATACTCCAGAATTTTCAAGAGAAAGGGATACTTCTTGCATCCACCCAATTTCTCTTGCTGTAATTCTGTGCTGAACAAGTAAGCAGATGATGTAACTTCTCATATGTAACTGCCTACAGACAAAACCAAATGAAATGGACTAATTAGAAAAATTAAGAATTCAGTCTGTTGAGAATTTGTAATTCTCATTATAAAGGAAGTAATTGGCATTTGACCCCTGTGGGTTTGATTAGAATGAGCTGACCTCCCTTGGTCTTATCACCTCTAGACATAATGACAAAACTGATCTGGTCTGCAGAGCAAAGCTCAGACCTGGAGCAGGGGTTCTCCTTGCACCTGTCTGTACCAAACCCGAGCCACACTTCATGTTCTGAATTCATAGGATTTGCTAACATTGTGTTTTTATCAAATAACTTAACAGCAAGGACAGGTTCATTTGAGTTCTGCCTGATATATAATGGGATTATCTAGTATCTCTCCGGCAAACATTTTTAGAGAAAAGAAGAATAGAACTTCTCTAGCAGTTGTTGTTGAGAATGAATTCTCCTAAAGTTAAAATTAAATGTGAAAAGAAGTTAAAAAGGTAATGAAGGTTGGGAATAATTGGACATGTGAAGGCCAGAAGGTAAAGTTATTATCTTGGATATTAGGCAGTAGGTGAAAGGTAGCTAAAGACAATAATGGCTAAAGAACTAGAGAGATCCTAAGGAGAAGAGAAGGATAAATGGCAGTGGGGAGATATTAAAAGAAAAGACAGAGCCAATGAGTTTTAATGGTACCTACTTTCCCCCCGCTACAGAGTCTGTTGTGTGTGTCCTGACAAATACTGAAATCAGTTTTGGCAAGGGGGCGCTTCTAACGGCATCCTACTAGGCAATATAGCTAGAGTACTTTTTTTCTCATTTGACTTGGGTTTTTAACCCAGCATGAAATAAGATTCCATTTATTCATTCAAATGTTTATTGACCCTAATAGATGTCTCATTCAGGGTGTTAGGGACCAGGGACATAAGCAAGAGCAAGATAGAGAGGTAGCTGATATCAAGTTAATGGTCAGTTATTATTCAGTGTGATAATGTGAGGAAGTGCTTATGGTGTTATGGAAGCAAAGGGGCATCTAACTCAGACTTGGCAGATAAGCAAAGGTTCCCTATTAGGCTGGAATCTCTAAGACAATAGGATCTTGTCTATCTCTCTTGTTCAGTCTAACATCCCCAGAACTTAGGACAGTGGCCAGCATGTGATAGAAGCTCAATAAGATGGATGATTGAATTAATCAAAACCTATCTTTACTTCATTTGCTTGGTACAGAAATAATCCCAAAAGGAGAAGCTGTCCCAAATCCTGTTCTTTAATTCTTAGTGTTTTCTTATGAGAAGAGAACAAACATATCTGGGACTACTGATTAATTCATCTGTCATTTATTTGCCCTTGAAGTTTCGTGAGTATCAAAATTTTAGTACAAACTTCCAAGCAATTGCTATGGCAACTAAAGTCAATGCAGTGTCAAGAAAGTATTGAATACATCTTTTAAAAATCAGGGGGAAAGCAATATGTAATGGCAACATTGCAGTGCAAAATACTTTGAGCCTTAACAATTCAGTGAAGCAAGTACATGTTCCTCTATGAGCTCTTTCAGAATGTGTCTGCAGTGTTTTCACTGGATATTTGCAGATAGTTGAGATAGCTAAGAATCGCGTGATTATTATTTGCAGCTACTTCCATGCACCACAAAGAAACTAGCTGCCAACACGTTTATTCTAGTGGCTAACATTTGGGAAACAGACAAAACGAATGGCTTCAAAGGAATATCCTCACACTAAAACTCCCACAAATAGTGTGATATGAGGCAAGGAAAATGAATTTCAAATGAGAAGATTTACCACTTAGTAGCTTTTGTGATCTGGGATAGGTCAGTTAATCTTCCTGGTTCCTAATCTATGAAATGCAGGTATCATGATGTTGCCTATCCTCATGTCACTGCTGTGAAGATCAAAGGAGATCATGTAAGTGCGGGAACTTCGAAAACTGTAGAAAGCAATATGATTGTTAATTATTCAAATGATATTATGAATGGAGAATGGATTTCAAATTGCTGACCATGAGTGTGGTCCATGATGAGCAATCTTTAATATTCCATAACCAGCTCCAGAGCCCTTGACCCGTTAACAGTTCATCACAGAAAATACAGAGAGAATCTCATGCTGGGTGAAAGATTTCACACTGGGTAAAACAGTTTGTTTTGTTTTAAAAAAGGCTAGTCCTCTGATCAATCTAACAACCCAAATTGTGAGCATATGCCTATGTCCTCTAAGAAGGGTACACCTTTAATCGGTTAGGATGCTGCTTAGGCTCTCTGGAGTTCCCGCGGAAGGCGACATGGACAACTCACTTACCCCAGCAGCTGGAGTGACTAATTAGACAATCTGCACTGGTTTGATAGCTCGAGCTGTTCAAATAAAACCTGCCTTGATGGTGGAAGGCTCAGAGAAAGACTGGAAAGGGCAGGATTGGGGACAAGAATCATGTCCAGGGAAGACAGCCGAGCCAGCTGCTTTCTCTAAGCAAGTGTCTGAAAAGGAACATCTTTATAAGACTCAAAGAGTTTATTTTAACTATAAGTAACAGAAAAGAAGTACCAGTCACCACTAGCAAGGGTGATCTTTATCTGCCTTTGTTGGCCTGCGAGAAAAAAAAAAGGAATCTTAAAATGCTTCCGCAGCTGCAGGCTCCTCACAGAGGACATCTCCTGCACATTGCTGACATGTCTTGGATTTTTCCGACCTTACCTTGTGTTGGAAGAAATTACCGCGGGCGTCAAATGTCCTGCTACACACGTGGCCCCACGTGGTTGTTATCAACTACCCCTCACGCAGCAGAATCAGCATTTCCCAGTCTGGTTCTCGTAAAGGCCAGTGATTGCTTTGTGAAAGGTTTTGTGATCCCCCTCCTGGCTTGGAAGCGTCTCTCCCAGCACCTGTGAGCCCTCACCCCGAGAGATGGCTAATGTGCTAATTACTCCGAACCCAAAAATGTAAGCTGTAAACAAATGAGAGCTGTGTTTATAATCAGTCAGTTTTATGACCTTCCGATGGTGATGATATCAGTGGTGCTTACGCTGGAAGACTGCACAGCGCTCTCCAGCCGTGGGCCGCTTCTGTTGCTTGAGAGCAGAGAGACATGTGGCCCATTAATTGTAGTCTTTGCACTGAAGGGCAGGTTACCTTGGCCAAATGGCCAATCTGGCTCTTAGTATTGCCAAATAAATTATTTTAAAAAATCTCAAAGTCAGCTTGGATGGTTTTCAAATAATCTGTGGTTTGGGGCCTACACTCCCCCCCATGAAAAACTAAAAATGCATTCTTTCTGAGTTGTAACTTGATATACACATGATTTGAAGACAGCGGGGAGACGCTCTAATCTCAGGGAGAGAGAGAGAGAGGCTTGGCCTGGATGCACAAAGAGCTCACCCCCTCTGATTTAGGACTGACCTTTGCTACGTCATTCTCCCTGCCCTTAAGCTGTTTCTCCACCTGAAGGCTGAGGTGGGGATGACTCCACAGCAGATGCCTGCAGAACACTTTGTTATCATCAGAACCAAGAGGATCCATGCTAAACGTAAATATCATAAAACGTGGCAAGAGAAATGTTTACACCAATCTGTGGTTTCTGATCAAAGCCAAAATGGCTGGGTTCTTGAATGAAAACTTCTGGCCGCACATGTGAGATTTGCAGCTGCCTTTGGCACCTATAAAATATGATTTGTGAGGTGCTGAACAATGTCCTGGGGGTCTCCAAAGGCTGCTCCTTTGGCACCAAGATCCTTTCATATTGAGTCCTGCCAATGTGGGGATATGCCGGTTCGAGAACTTTGGCTGCATTTTGGGCTTGTTAACAGTGCAAAAGACTTGCCAGAGAAACCCCACATGCATTTTGCCCCCAAGCACCTTACCCTTCATTTATAGACCCCTGGGAAAACCAAGCCCATCTGTTTCTCATTCATTTACACTTTACTCATCAAAATGTTGGTTTTGGTTGGATTCCTTTGTTTTCATTTCAAGAAACCTTTAAGAATGTAGAGTGGGGAAAAGATGGGTAATTAACCAGAGTGCTGATGACCCTAAGCTCTCTGTCCTGTTTCTAGCATTACTTTTAGTTCACTGGATGGTCACAAGCAGTATTTTTCTCCATTTATCCCACTTACAAGTCTCCCTAAATTATTAAAAAAAAAAAAAGAGGAAAAGGAATATAGTGCTTTGCCTGCTTCACCACCAGAGACTTGAAAACAATCTAGAATCTGTGGAGATTTCATGAGGGGACACTCATGGGAGCTCAGATTTTGCCTTTTCTTTCTTTCTCTTTTGTTTTTAAAGAGCCAACTGCTTTTTCTTACATTCATGAAAGTGAATGAGTGGCTGGGAACTGTTTATCCCACCGGCTTTAGGGAATAGGGAAAAGAAGTCTTTTTCTTTTTTTTCTCCTTTTCTTTTCTTTGTCAAATGCTCACAAAACTATGAATATTTGTGAGCTGCAGGAAAAATACATACAGTCTATTTTCTGGTCTTACTGTTTTAAAAAAAAAATCCCCTCAAAGCAGCTTTTTTTCTTAGCTCTTAGTCAAAATCAGTAGTTGTAGGCATCTTAAGTGGGGCTACATTCCTGCCTTGCTTACAGTTGTAAACTTGCTGATCTTTGGAAGTAGAAATAAAGTTAGATTACATCCTGTCCCCACCACCAGAAAAAAGGGTAGATAACTCCCTCCCCTGTTCTTAGTTTACACATTCCTGAATAACAACCATAATCTAAATTGTGTAGGAACATGATGAGAAATATCTCATTTAAAGGGAGCAATACAGATAATTATGTATTGTATGTATTGTATAACCTTAAATAAGGTTCTTGGGTTAAGTTATCAAGTTTTAATAGTGATGAACCTATGGTACTATTATGAAGTATCTCAATAACATCTTATGTATTGGTTTTAATGATGTGACAATCAGCTGCCCATATAATTTGGCAAATTCATTTCCATTTTATGTAGTAATGGCTCTACTTTTTGTCCTGTGTGCCAGATGGTAGGAGATCAATATAATCTACAAAACTGAAGTAATTGGACAAAGGAGACCCAACTGCTATTATGGGACTTAAGAAGTTCTAGAATTACCACTGCAGATATGGCTTTCTGTTAAATACCATTCAAGTGGGTGACAGCCTAGGACAGGCATTGAGAACCTGTGCTGTGAGAACTGGATAAACCCCAGCGGAAATCTGAGATCTGCTACTTCGTACTAGCCACAACAAGCTACTGGGCTTCACTCTTTCCTCATTGATATGGAATAATAATAGTGCCCAGTCCAGTGGTATGTTGATAATAGCCAATTTTCAAGGTATAAATATTCCCACTGTGGTTGGTTTCAGGTCGCCAGCTGGAGCTGGGAGAGGTCAGCACAATCAGTTACCCCTAAGCTGGTGCAAGCCATTGCCACACTCCACTGACAGTACTCAAACCTTGGGGTTGTGGGGGGTATTAAATGAGATAGAGCATGTCAAGTGCTTAATATCCTGCTTGTATATGCTTTATTTTCTTGATTCTAAGATGCCATCAATTGTAAGAAAAGCCACCATTTAAAGATAGATATTAACGAAAAATGTTTACTGGTTGTATATATTCTGTATCAGAAATGAAAAAATTAACAGTTTGTGTTACAGTTGAGGCAATAGTGTTTAACTTGCACTAGGCATCATGCTAAGCATTTGTCATACATAAGAAGCCTCCACCACGCATGCGTAAGAAACCTATACCACGCATGCTTTCGGCTTATGGCTGTATTTGTTTACTTCTTAAATTAGAAGTACTCAATCAAATGCTAATGCCCTGGGCCTTCTGGCTGTTTCATTAGACATCTTACCTGTTGAAGGTCTCTCTGTCATACCTTCTGTTAACCTACTAGGGCTACTATAATAAAATACCACAGTGTGGGTAGCTTAAACAACAGAAATTTATTTCTTACACTTCTGGAGGCTGAAAGTCTAGACCAACGTATTAGGAGGTTTGGTTTCTCCTGAGACCTATTTCCTTGGCTTGCAGATGGCTATCTTCTTGCTGTTTCCTCATATGGCATTTTCTCTGAGCACATGTATCCCTGGTGTCTGTTCCTTTTCTAAAAAGGATACTAGTCCTATTCAGCTAGGGCTTCAACATACGAATTTGGTCGGGGGGACACAGTTCAGTTCATTACACATGTCTTTAGGCTGTGTTTTAATTTCCTAGAGTTGCCATAACAAATGACCACAAACTTGGTAACTTAAGAGAACAGAAATTTATTCTCTGGAGGCCAGAAGTCCAAAATCAAGATGTCAGCAAGGCCATGTTTTTTTTCTGAAGGCTTTAGGAGAGGATTCTTTTTTGCCTCTTCTAGCTTGTAGTGGCTCCAGGTATTCCTTGGCTTATGGTGGCATCACTCCGGTTTCTGCCTCCATTTTCACATGGCCTTCTTTTCTTCTCTCTTCTTCATCTGTGTCTTATAATGACAGGTGTCATTGGAGTTAGGGCCTACCCAGTTAATCCAGGATGATCTTATCTCAAGATTCTTAACTCAATTATATCTGTAAAGACCCTTTTTCAAATAAGGCCACATTCACAGGTCCCAGGTAGACATACCTTTTTATTGGGGGAGGGGGCACCATTCAACCCACTATAGGTTGATTAATTCATCCAATCAAATGCACGGGACAACATCTTGATTTGTATCATAACTAGGTATAGCAATAGTGTCCGGTAAAGAAACTATTTGAGAAATCTTGCTTTTTATAAGCTTTTCACAAGCCCAAACTAGCTGACACCAGCTGTGGCAGAAAGACCCACCTGTCCACCCAAAGGCACTGGATCTCCTTCTACAAGGTAGAACAATGTAGAGTTTGGGCTAAGTTGCAGCTTAGCAACTTAGGGAACTTCATTTCCTAGCTCCTTTGAATTTTACTCTACTTATATGACAAGTTCTGGCCACCAGACTAAGGTCGTTAAGCATTCCTTGCCCACATTTTCTTTGCCTTTCATAGTGCCTTTACAAGGTTAAAGTAGGCTGGACGCTTGAATCATCACCTGGGGGATAGCTGCTCAGGAGAGATGCCCATCAAGGAATATCCTCATAAAAATTTGCATGAGTAAGAAATAAACTTGTACTATATTAAACCACTGAGATTTGGGAATTATTTATTATAGCAGTTAGTTATCTTAATACTCCAGGTGACACTGCACTATTTGTGCATGATAAAGTGCATTTTATAATGAAATTTTACCATTGGTTCGCAAGACAGCTACCACATTATCTTCACATGCTAAGAAGTAGTCACAAAGTAACATTGGCTAGAAAAATGGTTTTGCTGTCTGAAATCAATTCTGATGTGGAAATGCTATAAAGAAATGTTAAACATTCCATATAACTTACCCTAACTTTCCAAATTCACCCTTGGAGATAACCAAGAATTGGTAGTAATATTGAAGGATTATTTCATAGGGAAGAACACCATAATTTGGGGACTGATTACAATACTATGGGAAAGAACCCAGCTTTTAGATGAATTTGTGTTTAAATGCATAATGTGCCACTTCTACTTCATGAATTGGGAAGATAATTTAATATTTCTATGCCTTACCTTTCCTTATTTATAAAAATGAGAAAATGACACCTACTTCACACATACATTTATTGTGAGGATTAGATAAAATAATGAAATATTTTAAGTGTTTTTAGCACACAGCTAAATTAATGATTATGACTTTTTTTTATTGTTGCTATTATTGCTCTCATTGTTACTGATGGTGGTCTATGGTTTCTGAAAATATCTCAGAATACTTGTGTTCTACCAACTTCTGTTTTGGCTTGCTTACAATATCTAGATTGCCAGACATGATCACTTCCACTAGTGTGTTGATTGAGTTAAAACCATCTGGAAGTAGCTCATCAGCTTAGCCACCATCCCCAAGTCTTTCCACCCTCAGGAAAAAAAGGTCATTTATATGGTATAGCTACCTAGTCATGTTCTGAAATGGATAGTGGAAGAGATCGACCAGTAAGATCTTCCAGGGTTCTTAGAACTTGGTATATTAAAGCAGATAAAAACATGAGAATCAGCTGAATTTCTAATTAAGTAATATTTTAGGTTTGTCTCCATCATCTCTATTTTGACTTTAGTTGAAACTTTAAGACCAATAAGACACCTCTATGGATCCTACGTGGTGGTAAAGTGACTGCAAACTGCATGAGGACAGGGACTGTGCATATTTTGTCTACTACTTTGTATCTCAGAAGCCAACCCCAGTGTCTGGCACATAGTAGGTGTTCAGTGAAAATCTGAAGAATGAATAGATAACCACTAGAGAATATAGAGCTGGACCAAAGGTTGCCACAGGGAGTTCTTAGGACCTCCATAACATATGTTAGAGTCCAGATGGGCCTGATATAACCCTGCCATGTAATTAACTGAACAATGTTCCTCCTAGTATGACTTGATACCCCCAGAACTATGCAAAGCACCTTTCCCCCAGCATTATCTGTCATTGTTTTTCAACTCTATTTCATGAGAACTCACTGAAGTAAATAACTCTCTGGCCACCAAAATTACTGAAATGGAGTCACCAGTAATGTCTGTATATTATAGAAGAATGCAAAACCTAACATAAAGGTATCCCCTCTCTAGTAAAATGGTGAGTTAGATTCAACAGCTATTTCTTGAAAAACTATAATTCAGGAAGAAGCAAGTGATATGCAGTAGGATATTAAAAAGGGAGAATTGCTATATAGAGAGTGCTCTGTTTTAGGGATTTTGAGGTTGTTGTTTGTACTACAGAGATTTCAGGGAAGAGAAAGCATTTTTCTAAGTTAGGATTAAATAGGATAAGACATATGAAGAAATAGTCCTGGGCCTGGCACAATATAATGCCCAAAGAGTGTTAGCTAACTGTGTTTATATTCTTATTAGAGATATTAATAACATCACTGTAGTGGATGCTGTGGTACTCGCCCCAGATCTTCCCTTAAAGATGAAGACACTAATTCCTCCAGGTGCCAGCAGTGTTGACCAATGATGGCTCAACAGAGCTGAATCTGTCTCCAGAAGTTGCCTTTGGCTAAAAGGAACTTGTTATGGACTGAATTGTGTTGCCCCGAAATTTAGATGTTGAAACCTTAACCCCCATAACCTCAGAATGTGATTGTATTTGGAGATAGGGCTGTTATAAGAGGTAGTGAAGATAAAATGAGGCCATTAGGGTGGACTCTAACCCAATCTGACTGGTGTCTTTATCAAAAGAGATTAGGATTTAAAGACATCACAGGTGTGCATGCACAGAGGGACAGAAGAGTTACCTGGGCCTGGATCCCGAGGGTGCTGTGAAGAGGCAGTAAGAGGGCAAAAATCTGGAAGCCAAGGAGAGAGACCTCAGGAGAAACCAAACTTGCCAGCACCTTGATCTTCAACTTCTAGTTTTCAGAATATGAGAAAATAAATTTGTGTTGTTCAAGCCACCTCACCTGGTATTTTGTTGTGACAGTTCCAGCAAATTAATGCAGTGCTGTTTCACCGAAAGTTATACCCTAGGTAGGGGCAGCCTGCATTCAACAACTGGTCAGTGAGGGGGGCACAGTGTCCAGACCCCTAGCCTCAGTCTGGGACATCTCTAAAGGGCCATGCCAGCTCAGAGCACTCCTGCAGTATTTGCTGAGGCCCTCGAGGTTCCAATTCTTTCTGTGTCCAATCCTCACTCTCCTTGATGGCTTGTCACTGAGAGTATTCTGCAGTAGGCTTCCTGCACAAAAAATCTCTATCTCACGATCCATTTTCTAGGGAACGTGATATATGACCTTTAGTATCAGGAATGGCTTTAGGAAGCAAACTCTAAAATGGGATTGGGAATGAAATCACCACTGGCTGGCTAGCAGTGAAGACCCATTCATTGGTAGTAGGTGGACTATGCACAGCCCCTGACATGCCGTTGCAATATAATTATTAAAACTTTCACTGGTGGTAAACAGCCATGAAACACTGATGAAAAGGAAAGCAGTGGTAGTGTGATGTCTTACTTGTTTAAAAGATTTGGAGAATATAGTAATTATAACAGCATTGGAACTCTATGTCTCTCACTGAGGGCTATCAATGAGATAGAGATAAACAATGAATGGCCTAGGGGCATTAGTCATCCATTTAAGTGCAAAAGTCAGAGGCCCTCTTCAGTAGAATGTAAAGAGGTTCATCTCTTGCAGCCAGAGTATAGAAAAATCTGAGGGTAAAACTCAAGACTTAATTTTCAGGACAACAGAACTCTACAAAAAGGTTGAATTTTCAGCCTTGGCAAGTCTATTATCCAAGGTCAGTGCTCTGGCTGGGAACGAGTGGGATTCTAGGTTGATACACTTGAGAATCTTGAAAATGGAGGTCCCCTTGAGCCCTCTGGGCCTGCAAAACTGGCCCACTCTGTTCTGTTAACTTAGAACCATCCCATTGCTTAAAGCTGAGGCAGAGGTCTCTCTGAAAAGACTTGTATCCTTCTCAGGATCTATACCTACCCCCACTGTTGTCCACTAGATTGTAACTATGATTAGGTCACAGTCCAATCTAGCCAGGAAAGTGCTGGGCTTGCTAAGGAAGGGAACATCTGTAGGAACTAATCAACATGCATTGATCAGTCCAGGAGCCAGGAGAGTTGCCTAGGAGTGAATCCTGAGGACGTAGGATCAAAGTGGTGGGAAGGAGGGGAGTGGGACAAAAAGTTGAACATGGGAGAGCTTATCAATATGGGAGCACTCTCCGTGATACAGGACTCACCGCTCTGGAGAGGAGTCCAGAAAATGGTGCTAACATGTTATTAGTTTAGCTCTTGAAGCTTGTAGAAAATGATGGCCTCACTAAGTGGAGTAGAAAAAAGAAATGGTCAAGGGCTTGGAGTAGGGTTATTCTAGAATAGATATATTACAGAAAGCTGGAAAATCCACCAGCAAATTATGTTACACAAGAGGGCCAAAAAAGCCCACCATACACCAAAGTGAGATGGATTCTGCCAGTGACAGAATACCATGGATACCATGGAATTATGTAGTATATTGAGCCGTTGAGCTCAGGGGGGTTGTCCATCATAGATGAGGTGTGACAGTAGAAGTTGCTGTTCCAGAATGGGGCTCACTGATAGCAGTGGGGGGGATAGGGCCCTTAGACAAATCAAGACCAGGTGGTGGTACTTACCTGACAGAAGTATAGTTATCGTAACAAGTGTCTGCCAAAGGAAACTGACCCATAGAGGACTATGGAGCATCCCTTAGAGGCGATTGGACAGTGAAAAAGCATGTTGCTCAATTAACACAATTAAAACAAATAAAATGTAGAGAATCAGAAAGTTGAGGGTAGCCACCTCATAAAAAGTCACAATCCTTTTTAAAGAAATGGTGCTGAAACAATTGAATAACCATAAGAAAATTACAATGAAACTTGACCCTTATAACATATAAAAAAATTAACTTGAAATGGATCAAAGAGCTAAATATAAAAGCAAAACCTACCAAACTTCTAGACAAAAACATAGAAGAAAATCTGTGACCTCGAATTAGGCAAAGATTTTTCAGATAGAACACAAAAAGCATGAATCACAAAAGAAAAGCATTGTTACTGACTTTATCAAATTAAAATCTCTTGCTCTTCAAAAAAATACTGTTGAGAACGTGTAAAGAAAGCCAGACTAGGAGAAAATATTTGCAAAACACATCTTATAAATGACTTGTATCTAAAATATATAAAGTACTCTTACAATTTGATAAGACAAAAAAAATGCAGTGTAAAAAATGGGCAAGAAATTTGTGTGGACATTTGAACAAAGAACATATATTTAAATGGCAAATTAACAATAAAAATGTGGTCAACATTAGTAGTCATTAGGAAAACAGATTAGAAGCATAACATGTAGCCAGGATACATGGTTAAAATATTAAAAATTTAGAAAATATTAACCATATGAAGTCAGGGATGTGGTACAACTGGAACTCTCATACACCTGCTGGGAGGAAAAGTAAAATGGCACAAACACTTTGGAAAAAGTTGGCAGTTTCTTAAACAGTTAAACATATACTAACAAAAGACTCAGTAATCCCACTGGTAAGAATTTACCAAACAGAAATAAAAATACCTGTATGCAATGATCATAGAAAGTATGTTCATAATAATCCCAGATTGAAAACAACCCAAATGCCTACCAACTGGTGAATTGGTAAACATATTGTGGTATATCCATATACAGAACACTACTCTGCAATAAAAAAGAATGAGGTGCTGATACATGCAACAGCATGGAATCTTTATGTTAAGAGAAAGACACAAAAGACTACAATATACTACATAATTCCATTTATATGGCATTCTAGAAAAGGCAAAGCTATAGTAACAGCAGAGAAGTGGTTGCTAGGAGCTGGGAATGAGGAGGGGAGAATTGACTACAAAGAGCACAAGGGAACATTTTGGGATGATAGAAATGTTCCATATTTTCATTGCCGTGGTAGCTATATGGCTGTCTACATTTATTATAATTCAATGAATTGTACACTGAAAATGGGTGAACCTTATTGTGTAAGTTTTTTCTCAAAGTGATTAAAAATGCTACATTAAAAAATATAAAATTTATAAAGTCATGCTCCTTCTTCCAGTTTCCAGATCTGAGTCACTGTGTAGACCTGAAATTCATAGTCAGAAGGATATATGGTAATGATTCCAATAGTACTTTTCCAAAGAGATCTATGGCTATTTCACTGAGTAACCATACAATGAGGAAAGGACAGTTTATAGACATTGGAGGACTGCTGAACACAGGATTCAAACTGAAATTGATAGCTGGGATCTGAAGGTCATCACTATCCCTCTGTTAGAGAGGTAACATAGGGAGACCAGGTGATCAATGGGGCCCTGGCCCACATTTGGTTCACAGTGGGTCCACTGGGACCTTGGGCTCACCTGGTAGCCATTTCTCTAACCGCTCAATGCATAATTGGAGTGGACATACATGGTAGTTGGCCGAACCCCATATTGGTTCCTTGACCTCTGGTAAGAACTACTGCAGTGGGGGAAGACCAAGTAGAAACCTCTGAAACCCCTGCTCCCAGCCTTGGCAATAAATAAAAACACTATTGCATACCAGAGGGAATAGTAGAGATTAGTGCCAGTCTTAAAGATCTAAAGGATACAGGGGTCATGGTCTTTACATATCTTTGTTCTTTAGTTTCCCAATTTAGCCCCTACAAAACCAGACTGATCCTGGAAGATAAAGGTAAACTATCACAAGCTCAACCAAGTAGTAGGCCTTATTATAGCTGCTGTGCCAGATGTGCTATCTTTGTTAGAACAGATTAACAGGGACTCAAGTCCCTGGCATACAGCCACTGATCTGGCAGATATATTTGTTTCATCTTCATCAGGAAGGAGGACCAGAAGCAGTTTGCATTCACATAGGATTAACAATAGTATACCCTTACAGTCTTGTCCTATGGCTGTGTCATCTGTCGTAATATAGTCTGAAGAGACCTGGACTCTCTAGATATTCCATGATATTGTTGACATTGTGTTAATCAGACTGGATGATTATGAAGTGGCAAATATGTTGAAGCACTTGGTGTATGGCGCATAGACTATAAAGGATAAGAGATAAACCTCATGAATATTCAGGGGCCTGGTATATCAGTAGGGTTTTCAGGAATCCATCGATCTTGACAAATTGTTGCGTTTTTCACTTCCTACCGCTAATAAGGAAGAAGAATGCTTGGCGGGCTCTTTAGACTCTGGAGGTAGCATATTCCATGACTGGGAACAAGGTGACATGAAAGGTTTCCATCTTTGAGTAGGGCCCAGTGCAAGAAATGGACATGTAGCACATCCAAGCTGTGGTGCAAACAAGCCCTGCCTATTTGGCCACATGATTTGGCAGACCCTGTGATATTATCTGCAGTAAGGAGTGGAGTGATGTTGTGTGGAGTTTGTGGCAGGTACTAATAGGAGAATCACAATGTAAATACCTCAAATTCTGAAGCAATGTCATGCCTCCACCGTGGAGAATTATATATTAATTGAAAACTAGGTCCTGGTTTACTTTGGGTTTCTGGTAGGGACAGAGCACCTACTCATGGAACCTTGAGTGGCTGGCAGAAGTGTCCACCATTACCTGGGTTCTGTCAGACCCACCAGGTTGTATGTTAGGATATCCCAACAGCAATCCATCATAAGATAAAAGTGGTACATTTGAGAGTGGGCACAAATAGACTGCATGAGCAGGTGGCCCAGACTCCCATGTCATCCACTGCTGTTGCATAGTTTCTCCCTTCATCTCACCCCTGTGGCCACATACATAATCTCTTATGGCCAGCTGACAAAGGACCAAAAGGCCAAGCTTGGTTGTGGATGTGTTGGTTTGGTATGTGGATATATGAGGAGAAATTCTCTCAGTGAACACATCTTTGGGCAGTACAACATATCATCCACTTCATGTGGTAGGAGAAGTGGCCAAAGGGAGAACATAGACCAACATGTGGACAGTTGCAAACCTCTTGACTGATTGGTCAGGGGTCTGAGAACAGTTAGAATATTGGAGATAAACAGATATGGGGAAGAGTAATGTGGATGGGCATATGCAAGTGAACACTGTAAGGTTTGGTTTATTTAGGGGATTTTATTCCTAATCTTTCATCCAGCATGTGGGAATACCAAGGTATGTGGGCTTCCTTCCATTTTTTAATTGTTTGTTTTAATCAGGAGAAGGGAAGACATTTAATAACCTATCCCTTTGCAACATATGTTAACTCCTGGTCCCCATCAATGCCCTTTACCTCTATATTTAAATAATTTCTAAATTCAAAAAGAATTGCCTGGAACCATACCACTGTTCCCCAGAAGGGACAATTGTGAGACATTAAAGAGTGGAGAGGACACACTCAGCCAGAAGCAGAGCCCTCGTTCCAATTAATGAACTTCTTGGAGGAGAGCATAAGTAACTGGTTTTGAGGTTGTTTCCACGGCCTTTGAAGGGCAATTGAAGTGCTCATCAAGATGTGCCAAATGTTTATAGAGTGCCTCTTGGGATGAGTATCTGTTTTAAATAAGTGAATTTAAAGGGCCCTGTAACTCACTTAAATTACACCAAGATGGGAGACTGGAGACAGGATATAGCTTCCAGTTGAAATTCCTTGATCTCTGGTTTAGTCTTAATTTTATAGATAACAAAAGCCATCATTGGAAGGACTTTAACCAGTTGTGTTCAAATGGTATTCAGATGGGACGCAGCCTGCAGGCTATCCCTAAGCTGGTTGGTTCAGATCCATTTTCTTCTTAATGCAAGTAGCTTGGCATTTGTTGGTCCAGTGAACACATACAGTTTGTAGCCTGAAAAGTCTCTTGAGCTCCTGCCTCAACAGAAGAAAAGCAGGACTAAGAGAATGCCACACCCTTATCATTGGCACCTGAAAACCATGGTGGATCTGGTGAGTTCAAGAAAATCAGTTGCAGGATTTCAGTGAGGCTCATCCTAGGATTCCCCTTTCTTCCTCCCACTTGAATCCCAATTCCTAGTTTTCAGAGACTTTGCTCTTGACCAGCCTAACACACCTGTTTGAGAGCTTCAGTGAAGTACACACTTGGCTAAAGCACTGGGGGGGGCTGGGTGACTCCAAGAGATAGCAAGGGGGCTTTAGTATAGAAGATGGGGATGATGGAACAGAGCTTGGAAACATTAACATAAAGAAAGGCCTGGGTGTGCAATAAGAAAAGGGACCAGACTGAAATTTCACTGTATCCTGGCAGTAAATGAAAGTGGAAAGGCCAGTAGATAAAGATGGAGGAGGACTGACACTTAGACTTGTCTCTGCCATTAACTAGCTATGTCGTCTTGGGCAAGTGATTTAATTTTCCAGGGCTTTGGTTTTCAAATGTAAAATGAAGGATTCAGAGAAGAACATCACTAGGGTTATTTTCATTTAAAGTTCTAAAGTTCTCTGATTTTATTTCTAAGAATGTTCAAATTATATCTAATTGTCTCCGAGATTTCAGTCACTTCGTATTTGACCTGTGGAGCTGTGTTTGCTTTTATATCTTAAATCTTAATAACTCAGCTTGCTTTAAAAGTACTGTACATTGCTTCTCTCCCCCCTTTCCTCTTTCCTCTGAACACCTGTGGACATCACCTTCTTCAAGTCACCACAATGCTCAAAACACATAGCAGGAAGATGACCCCTGACCTCACGTAGGCCCTTACAGGGGTCCAATTGCATTGCTCTATTCCAGTCTTGCCCCTACTTTCCTAGGCAACCGTTTCACATCTTTTCAGCTTTCTTCAGACCATCCAAACCTTTCTCCCCATCCTCACTCACAACTGATGAATATGCATCCTGTTTTCTTGAGAAAATAGAAGCAGTCAGAAGAGGATTTATACCAAATCCCATTGCCTCCCACCTATCTGCATCTTCGCCTTTATACTCTGCCTCCACTCCTGTTACAGGGGATGAGTGATCTGTATGTTAATCTAAGGCTAATGCCTGTGCTTGTGCATTAGACCTCATCTCCTCTTGACTACTCAAGAACGCTACTCCAGCATTGTCCCTTCTCCCCACTTGCTTCATCAATCTTCCCCTCTAATGGATCATTTCTATAGCATACAAACATACTGAAATACTGTCCAGCTTCAATGAAAATTCTCTTTTGTTCCCACATTTCTCCCAACTATTGCTCCATTTCTCTATTGTTATATACAGTAAAATCCTCAAAAAAGTTGTTTCTATTCACTGTTTATAATTTATTCTCTCCTATTCTTTTTTTGAACCTACTCTAGTGATTTCTGTGTAGCTATATTCAATAGTCAATTATTAGTCCTGATTTTACATGACCTGTCTCAGCATTTGATCCAATTAATCACTCTTTCTTTCCTTGAAATGGGTGGTTATTTTTTTTTTCCCACTTAGATTTCATGACATCTTTCAGTTTTCATCCTGCCTTCCTACTCCTCACCTCATTCTCCTCTGCTGGTTGGTTCCTTCTGATCTCCTCAACCTCTCAGCATTGGGCTATTCAAGACTAGTCCTTAGACCTCTTCTACTCTGTATGGACCCACTGCCTAGGTGCTCTCATCTAGCCTCATGACTTTAAATTCATCTGTATTCTGATGACTCCCAAGTATTTGTCCCCAGCCCAGAACTTTCCCCTTACCCTCAGATTCATATAGCTAATGATCTCTTCTACATAGGTATCTGATAGGCATCTAAACTTAAAACCACACTCCTGATTCTTCCCCCCTTTCTAAATCTCTGCCTCTCATGTAGTTACTGCATCAAAGTAACTGACATCTTCATCTCTCTGGTTGCTCAGACCAAAAGCCTTGCAGACATTTGTGAAAACTTCTGTTTACATTCCATTATGCTGGTGGTTCTACCTTCAAAATATATCCAGAGTTCAGTCATTTCTCAGACTTCCACTCCTGTTTTCATGGTCTCCCTTATTGGTCCTTGCTTCTGTTCTTACCACCAATTATATTCTCCTCACAGCAGGCAGAATAGTCTTTAAAACTTTAAGTCAGATTATGTGATTCTTTTGCTCACAACCACCCAGGGGTTTCTTATCTGGCTCATAATAAAATCCAAAGTTCTTATGATGGCCTGGGAAGTCTCTAAATTTTCTCCATCAACACCTTCCCCGATTTATACTTCTCTCACCTCATCTCCTACCACACTGCCCCTCATTCTCTTCACCTCAGCCACATTGGCTTCCTACCTGTTCCTGCTTCAGTGCCTTGCCCACATGCCATTCCCTTGGTTTGGCATGCTCTTTCCACAGATGACCACAAGGCTCACTATTTCACCATATCTGCCCTGCACACCTGTCCATTTTACCTTTAATCTTTCACCATAACATTTGCTCATCACCTGACGTAGATCTACCTTAAATGTTTCTATTGTCTGTCTCCCCTCACTAGAGTGGAAGCCTTATAAGAGAAGAAGTTTATTCTCTCTGTTCATTGCCGAGTCCTCAGTGCTTACACCTGGGCTTGGCACATAGTGAGTACCCGATACCAATTTGTTGAGTAAATGTGTGAATGGATGAGAATTTACAAGCCAGGACCATGGGTTTTGGAGAAATTGAATTGGGAGACACAGGAAAGGAGGTCTAGGGGCTTAGCCAATTTGGGAGCCACACCTACCCATATATCATCTGTGACTATGTCTAGTGTGAAATGGCACAGCTTAGGAAACATGGAAATGTTGAAACTCAGGGAAGTAAGTTGTCATTTTGTTCATTTGATATGGTAAGATAGTGATGGGCAAGGCGTGCATCAGGTGGAAGAGAAGACTTCTTTACTCAGGTTAGTTGATTTATTTGGCCATGCCATAAGTGTAATCATAATTCAATGATATGCACTTGTAAGAAGATTGCTTTATGAAAATGCTTCTCTGTTAGCTTATGTGTGTGTGTTGTGTGCACATGTTCTCAGTAGCATGCCAGATGACAAAAATTCAGGAACCACCATCCCAGTTGAAATATGTGGTCCATTCAACACAACATTCCCTGGACAACAGCAATCCAAGGAAATTAGGTCAAAGCAGGTATGTGCACTTGATATTACATTGTCATTTGTTTGTAAGGTTAGGTCTCTAATTCAAACTAACTTGAACAAACAAACAAAAAAGGGGATTTATTGGTTCAAATAAGTTGGAAGTTTAATGGGTATTTTTAGATACAGCTGGATTGTGGGAATCAAATAAAATAATAACTTTGTATGTATCTTTGGATTCTTCTTTCTTGGGTTGGCTTCATTCTCAAACAGGCTCTCTGCAAATAATGGCAAAGATAGCTTCAGGCAATTCCAACCTTATGTGGTCCCTAGCCTTACCATAATTCCATGAAGTTGGCAAGAGGCAGGTCAAAAAAGGAAGCAAAATAGGGCAAATAAAAAACTAGCATTGCTACTCTTCTCCTAATGGCCAATTGTGAAGTTGATTTACTCAAACATTTTAAATGTATTTTTATTTCCTTGAAGTCATTGACATGGATTTGTCTTTTTAGACTCAGCTGTCTTTGATTACCATGTTTCTTAGAACCCCATAATGTTTTGTTTCCTCTGCAACTCTTTCTGGCATAATGTTATTGTTTTTAATAGCATTGATGAGGTTTTAGAAACTTTAGACCAAACACAATTGAAATACTAGTTAGCCCCTTTGGTGCTGCTGTCATGACTTGATGAAAATTATACAGACTAGGGCAACATCTATGGGATCTGATGCAAGCAGTGTGGTCCTTTGCCACCAAAACAGGCCTCACACCATCCACTGGCCAAAGGCAAAGATTACTCAAATTCTGCTCCTAAGTAAGATCCAGCCTGAGAACAAACTCACAGCCTAGGAAATCAGTAGGTTCTACATGCATTTCAGTCATGAGGTTGGGACTGCTCAGTCTGAGTCCTTCCTTTAACATTGGCCTGGGCCGCCATCTCCTCAGCCTCCTTGATCCAGAGACTGGAATGGGAATCTTAGCCTTGTCCTTAAAGCAGATTGGCCTTTGCCATCATAAAGTCACTGTTCTGCTCATCCCTAGTGACCTCTGAATGGAGATTCTCAGGTAGAAAATCAAGGAAATAGAGGTAGAGATAAGACAGGTTAAGGTTTAAAGTTGCAAGCAGCAAAACTAATTTTGCTAATTTAAGTTGGAAAAGAACTTATAAGAAAATACTGGATTGACCACAAGATCACTGGGATGGCCAGAGATCCAGGCCCAGGAAATCAGCAGGAGTACAGATGTTGTGAGTTGAATCGTGTCCCCCCAAAAGATATGTTGAAGTCCTAATCCCCAGTACCTGTGAAGATGACCTTATTTGGAAATAGGGTTTTAGATAGAATCAAGTTAAAATATTGTCATATTGGATGAGGGTAACCCCTAATGCAGTGACGGGCATTTTTGTAAGAGAAAGGAGCAGGAGCTTTATACACACAGACATAGGAGAAGACCCAAGCAAGGCCATGTGAAGATGGAGGCAGAGATTGGAGAGATGCTGCCTACCAGCCAAGGAACACCAAGGATTGCCCGCAACCACTGAAAGTTAGAAGAGGCCAGGAAGGATCCTTCCCTAGAGCTTGCAGAGAGAACATGGCCCTGCCAAGGCCTCGATTTCAGACTTCTAGACTCTAGAACTGTGAGAGAAACAATTTCTGTCGTTTCACGCTCCCCAGTTTGTGGTACTTTGTTATGGCAACCCTGGGAAACTAACAATCAGGCAGCATCGCAGCGGGAGCCTCGGCCAAAATCATGCTCAGCAACAGTCTGAGATGTAATCCATAGCTGCCGTCCCTTCCTGACACTGGTGCCACTGGCCATGCTCCCCTCTCCTCTGGCTCTAGGATGAATCTTCTGCTCTCCTTATGTCTCTGTATTCGAGTTCCAGACAGGACTGTCTGACTGGGTAAAGTCTGGTTCACATGTCCATACCCAGGCTGACAAGAAGAAGCAGAAAGCAAGAATCAGGGAATTCAGGAAGTCACATGGTAGATCCTTCCCAAAGACAGGAAGGAGTTTCAGATGTGAGGCGACAAAAGCAAGTGACTGAGACACACATATGCAAGAGAACAGCCATTTTAAAATAGGTTAAGTTGCAAATAATAATACTGAAGTTTGTGAAAGGTTCATTTGCATTTTGGCATTAACTGGAGGAATGCAAGTTTATTTCTTAGTATCCTTTTAGGTTCCTGCCAGAAGGTGGGATATATTGTATATATCTCCATGGCATATATGTAAGAATATCACATCTGAAAATGCCCTATGTCAGGCATCTCTGCAAAAACCAAGACAGAGAGATGTTGCCCCACCACAGGTCTGGGCGGACTCTGGAGAAAGCCTCTGGAGCTTGAACCCTTGTTCTGCCATTTACTAGCTGTGTGATGTGACCATGGTTTAAACTCTTGAAGCCTTAGTCTCCTCATTTGCCAAATGGGGATAATAATCCCTGGGTCACAGTGTTGTGGTGAAGATCAAATGAGTTAAGTCTCATAAAGTTCTTAGAACAGTGTTAGTCTGTCAGAAGCACTCAATGTTAGCTAGTATCCCATTACCAAGTTCTGAACTCTGAGAGACTATCTTTGTCATTTTTAGGGTAGCATTTCTGAACACAAAATTAGTAAAAAACCAAAAACAGTACTCAAAGAGCAAAATCTTATCAGTATTTTGGTTATGCCATCTGCACGAAAATATATGTCTCTGGGGGCTTTGCTTCTCCTGTTCAGAACCAAGATACACAGATGGTCCCTGTCCTCCAGCGACAGGGGCTACAATGAACGCCCTGTACATATCAGATGTCTAGACACAAAAGGGAAAGAGAGAATAGCAAGTTGGCTCTTTGTTGGCAGCAGGGGCAGAAATAAAGACAGGCATGTCTCATGGCAGACATACCAGTGTGTACTTGATTATCTCCTTTAGTCCTCATGTAGCCTCATAGAGTCCAGTAGTTGACACTGTTATTCCTGTTTTACACATAAGGACATTGAGGCTTAGGGAATTGAGTGACTTGTTAAAGATCCTGAAGTTAGAAAGGGCCGAGTGGGCCGGCCCATAGACCAGCCTAGAAGCGGAGTAGCTGCGGTCCCCCAAGGGCAAGGCCATGAGCACCTGCAGTCAAGGGGCTGCCCTAGTCCCTGTGCCACCGCAGTTTGTCTCCAACGACCTTCCAGACCCATCCTGCTGGGAGGCCCAGCTGTGCCTCTCTTTGCCGGCCATGTATATAATAAGTGTTCTGCTAAGAAAGGAAACCTGAAAGGCTCTTGTTCCCTAAAGCCTTGCTACTCAAGGCGGAGTCCAGGAACAGCTGATTCAGCATTACCCTGCTATTAGAAATGCAGCATCCTGGGGCTTCCTGCAGACCTCTCAAATCAGAATCAGCATCAGATCTTTTGACAAGTTCTCTATGTAATTGGTATATCCATTAATGTTTGAGAAGCACCTTCTCTAAAACATTGCTTGTCACACTTAGCTGCACATTGGAAGTTAAAAAAAAAAAAGAATACAGTTGCCTTGGTCCCCACCCCTAGCTCTCACTGATTTAGCTGTTGTGGGCTGCAGCCTGGGCATCAAGACTTTTAGCTCCCTAGGTGATTCTGTCTTGGAAGTTGAGAACTCCTTGCTCTAAAACCTCTAACCAGTGTATAAACACATGATAAACATGGGGCTGAGGCATGATCTGAAGACTGTGAAATCATGTATATCAGTGGAAAATACAGATTTGTTCATCAAATCTCAGATAATTAGAGGCACTGGAAGCTCAAGAAAGCTTAAGGATAAAATGTGTGTGATGAAATTAAAATTACGACAGGTGATTACTTCTATTCTAGCCTTTTCCCTTCTCCTGCTTGCCGCAGAAGACTTGCTGGCTCATGATTTCTCCTTCCCCTACCCCAGGATGAGGGATTTGATCTCTCGTGTGCTTAAATGACTCATGAGGAAAAGGAGGGGAGAAGGGGGATAAAACTAATGGCCAGAGTGGAGTTTTAAGAAGTTTTGGGGTAGATTTGGAAGAGAGTGATGTTGGTGAGTATGGGTTTTGAGAAAGCTTGGAAGAGGATTAGAGAAAATATGGTAAGAATAAGAATTTCTTTTTTAAAAAATAATTGAGGTGAAATATACATACGATAAAATTTACCCTATTAATCTTTTTAAATAAGTTTACTGTTTAGTGGCATTAAGTATATTTGCATTGTGCACCCTTCACCACTATCGCTTCCAGAACTTTCTCATTATCCCAAACTGAAACTTGACCCATTAAATAACTTTCCTTTCCCCCTTCTCCCCAGCAGCGCCTGGCAACCACTATTTTCCTTTCTGTCTCTATGAATTTGATTATTCTAGGTACCTCATACAAGTGGAACCATATAGTATTTGTCCTTCTGTGTCTGGCTTATTTCACTTAGTGTATGAATTTCTTTCATAATTAGTTTTGACCTTTTAGACTGTCCTTTTTAAAATCTGACCTATTTGAGGACTGAACCATGTTTGTCTTAGCTTTTTTAGGGTTGCATTAGTGTAGTGTTGCTTTTCTTGATGGGAAGTGAACTTAGGAGATGATTATCCTAAGAGGTAAGCCAGGCTGAAAGTAAAAATAGGCTCAGAAAAGGTTGAGATAACCTCACTGATGACAGAGCACACAAGCTTTTCAAGGGAAGATGGATATCTGAGGTTGACAGCCTGTGAAGATGCTTGTAATTGCTTCATCCAGTTCCCTAACAAAGGCTTTTTGGTATTTCTGGTTGACAGTGAGTCACATGCTCTTTACCTGCTCTCATTTTCAAGTTCTAAAACTAAAATGCTGTTTTTAACAACCGTCACCCCTTCCTTTTGGCTATGGGGAGGTTGGTTGGTTTATTTTTTATGGTTAACAAAAGAGGTGATATGAGAAGACTAGTTGTTTTTTCGTTTTTGTTTTTTGAAAAAAAATCTGCTTTGGATCTCATGAGTAAGCCTTAAAACATATCAGTTATTTCTGAAGAGACCACTTGGGCTTTATCCCACAACTTTTGAAGAATGGAAAGTGAGAGGGACATTGCCATTTTCTTTCAGAGTATTTTAGAACATTACAATCAACCTATGAGACTTTTTAGGAAATGCTAAAAATAAACTGTCATGTAGTCGTTATCTGACTTTGGATGGGCTATTTGATGTTGTTGATTCTGAACTTTTTTATTTTGGAAGTATGTGTGGTAATGCCTATCTAAGAAAATTGTGAAAAGAATTCAAGAAGATATAATGTCTTCATAGAAGGCCCTCGATAAATTATAGTTGTCATTTATCTGTGCTGATTCTATACAATGATGATATATCCTTTGCAGTCATCCACACATTTGGTAAACTTTCAAATTTCATTGGTGATTGGTGAGGAAGTTTATAGGTATTGTTGCATAATATTTCCATTTAGATAGCAGCATATTTTCTGTCTTAGGTTGGGTTCACTAGAAGCAGAGCCTGAGATAGGGATTGGGCTGCTCTTTGGGAAGCATCTATAAGGTAATGAGGGAAACAGAATAGGGGAAGGGAAGGAGCCAATAAGATGTGGTTTCAGATAAAGTCTAACCTTATAGCTTGATATGAGGGCAAAGGTGGGGTGCCTGGGGCGGGGGGTCTCCAGAGTATTAATCTGACCACAGGGTTATCCCAGGCAGCACTGTAGGCTTTCATTCTGTAATGGGACCATTTTAGGGCTCTAAAACTTTTGCAGAGCTTGTGGAACTATCAAAAATAGCCAGTTACTGTGACATTTGTGTCCACTGACTTAAAAATGGCTATGCAATAGATACTCTTTAACCAACTCTTAGTGATGCATCAAACCAAAATTGTCCCACAATTAAAAACAAAGTATCCATTTGTTCATGAATTTGACTACTATTTCTTAAACATCTGTTAGGTGCTCAGAACTGTGCTAGGTATCAAAATCATGGCCAACACAATAAAAATGATCAATGGATATTTTTTAATTACTTGAAAGCAAGATAGCAATAACCATTTCCTCTAGTCTCTTCAATAAAAATAACTAGGCTGCTAAATAAAACTGGGTATTTAAACTGTATTTTTGAAAAGGGATGATGCTAGGATTTGTTTAAATTTGTTCTTTTCATAGCTAGGCAAACTTGGAAAGTTGAAACTTTAACAGCAAAAGTGATACCCTGTTCTTGCTTCAAGCTATTCCTGAGTGGATGTGAAAATCAGAGGAAATTTGTGGTACGTGGGGCTTTGGAAATTGGTAAATTGCAAATACGCCCTCTGAAATTAATCTAGAAATAAGTGGTTTCTTAACACAAATACATGTAACTCTGACTAACATCTATTGAACAACAGATACTTTTAGACACAATAATAAAGAGTTCCTGCAGGGGAATGCAAAGAACTGAAATTTTTATTTCAAGTCCTCAGGTTCCTGCTTGTAAGTGTACTTGGTGAAATCAACTAGACACATGGAAACAAAAACAGAAAGAAAAATCCATAAACTTCCCCTAACCTTCTTATTACCAAGACCATATTTGGGGATAATAATTGGTGTACTCCATAGGGGCAAGCTGGGAAATGTGTGTCTGTCATGGTTCTTTGTTCATAAGCAGCAGAAATGAGCTTTGGATAACTTAAGCAGAGGGAGAGTTTACTGGAAGGATATATGACAGTTCTTAGAATAAAACAGAAAGCTTAGGCACCTGGCTTTGAAAGGACAGGAATCATGGTACAGGAATCCCAGGGTCTAGGAAACAAAAACGGATGGTCTTGTTAGAACATCTCTGTTAGGATGAATTGGCTTCTGGAATTCTCTTAGTCTGTGACATGTCACTTAAGACCCAATCTCAGGGAGAAAAGTGTCTCACTGCCTGGCTAGAGGAGGGCTGGGATCATTCATTCATTCATTCATTCACAGATACAGCTCTTGATCTCCACTACTGCATGCCAGGTGCCTGAAGTACACAACCTGGCCGACCCAACACAATGCATTCTGTCGGGGGAGGATCATTTCTCCAGTGCAAAATCAAAGTGCTGCATTAGAAGGAGAAGTGGAAAAATGGGAAAGGTTGCTGGGTGTTCAGTATGGCCAATAAGCACTGTAGGATGATTTTCTCTAGGTGCACGGACATTTTAGATGCTTGGTTTTTGTTTTTGTTGTTGTTGTTTCATTTATTTTTTTAGGAACATTAATTCCTTGAACTTTTTCTTGCTTTTGGAGCAAATTTCCACATCTCCCAAATCAGTGGGCTATATTAACTCCCACCACTCTAGAGCCAAGAGAAACCTGGTCACGGATGCTCACCTAGCACCAGCAGCCCCGTATCCACACCCTGGCTTCTTGCATTCAGGGGCCTGATGAGTTTTGATTCAGCTTCCTTTCTCTGTCAGGGTGAATTACAGATTCTGCTTTGCTCAGATGTTTATTTTTTCACTTAATCCTTGTCAGTTTCTTCCCCCTACTCCTCACACACACATTTATCTCAAGGTTTCATTTGAGTGTAAAGTTATTACAGTTTTCTTACACTATATGTTTAATTTCCCATTTTTGTCTACCTTATGAGAAGTCTGGCAATGAGCACATTGTGTTTCCATGTGTCCCTTTAAGGAATTTTTCTCCTTTTTACTCTGTTTTGTATTCCCAGACTTAATATTGGTTCAACTACAGAAGCGTTTACATTTGGAAGCAAATACAGGGAAATGACTATATTACTTACACAGCTCACAGAGAGCTAAGGTAGGGAAAACATACTTTCTTTTTGTTTTCTCTACGTAAGTCATACAAGCAGTCTTCATTATCAGAGCGTTCCTCACATGCCTTCATTGTTTATTTCTGCATTCATTCAGTCATTCATTCATTTTTATTTCCCAAGCAATTATTAGCCACGGTTGCCATACACTATTCTTAAATGGAATTTGTTTGACTTTTAAATGAACTTAAGGTAAGAGGAGGTTTTAAGTGAGCTTAGCACAAGCTGGTCTGAGGGGACCAGAAGGGAATTTGTGGTGCAGTTTCTATGAGATCCTCAATCTTGGGCCTGTATCATTGACATAGTATAAAATTCCAGTTCCTGAGGCAAAACTTAAAATGGCCTCTCATTCCTGCTGCAGAAACAACCTACCCTTCCTTGGAGCTTTGTCACCTCCTGGTTCCCTGGACAAAGAAGGAGCTTTGTGGGCAGAAGCTTCAAGTGCTCTTTAAGGAGCTCTCTAAGTGAGGGTGGTGCTGGTGGGTCTGGGGTTTGATAGAAACAGCAGTATCAAACCTTCAACAGGCTTTTCTTCTCCTCTGTGGTTTGAATTCCAATTCTGTTGGTTGGTTTAATAATCTTTTTTACAACATTTTTTTTCCTTCCAGTACAGAATCAAGTCTAGGGTCTGGTATTGCATTTGGTTGTCATACCTCCTTAGCCTCCTTTAATCTGGAACATTTTCGTAGTCTTCCTTTGTCTTTTACGACATTAGCATTTTTGAAGAATATAATCCTCACCACCATCCCTCTCCTCTTTTACTCCTGCCCCCACTTTTTAAAAATAGAATAGTCCTCATTTTAGGTTTGCTTGATGTTTCCTTGTGATTAGATTGATATTATGTATTCTAGGCCAGAGTACTGCATAGGGGATATTATGTCCTTCCGGGTATCCTGTCCATTCTCACCAGCAATGTTAATTTCGATGACTTGGTCAAGGTGTTGTCCAAATTCTCCATTATGTAACTACTCTTCCCCCCAACCCACACTTTTGCAATTAATAAGTGTTCCTGGGGAGGCACTTTAAGATGATACAAATATCCTGGTCCTCATCAAAATTTCCTCCTGGATGTAGCATGCATTGATGAGTCCTGTCTGATCCAATCTTTATTTTCACAGTTGCAAAATAATGGTCCTCCAGCTCCAGTACGACTTCATTCACCATCAGTCATTGTATTTCACTGCAGCCCAGGGTGCCCTTCCCCCATTTATTTATTATTTACTATTTATTTGTTATTAGTATGGACTCATGAATTCTCATTTTTTCCAGTGGTTTATAATTCATTGTTGTGCTTCGTTCTACTGGTGCTCAAATTTATATGTTCCTTCTTCTGTAAAATACCAGGCAAATGTAGCTTTCTGCAGTTTACCCCCATCCACTCAGATTGCAGCTCCTAAGCCCCTCCTATATAGAAATTCTGGAGCCGCCACTGTGTGTATGTGACATAAATACACAGATTTAGATATACATAGACTATAGCACACAAGAAAACTGATAGTAGGGGCTACCTCAAGGGAAGAAGACTGAGGGGGACTAAAGGTTTGAGGTTGAAGACAAACTTAATTTTCACTTTGGTAATATTTGAATTTGTTTTTGTTTTTAAATCAGGTACATGTAATAACTTTTAATTATCATTTTTTTTAAAAAAAGCTTGTTTGTTTGTTTGTTTGCTGAGTCATTATTGGCAAAGCCAGATTAATTTGGGTCTGCTACCATAGAACACATTTTGTTTTCCCAGTCGTTAAACTTTTAAGCTCCATTTGAAAGCTTTCTTGGCAATCTTCATGATCTAAATGGTATTGCTTGGTGATTGCTTGGTGACATTAGTTTGGGTCTGTTTTTGAAGGCAGGTTTTGGATACTAGCAACAAGCAAATTCTGACCCCTGACCCTCAGTTTTCAGACTCAGAGTGTGATTTCCAAAGCCAGTGTTAACACGGTGTCATTGTCATCTGCCCTGAGCTTTATTCTAGAGAGTTTGGCAAGCTGGTAGATGGGAGACTGTGTGTAAAGTTATTAGATCAAGTGCTCATTTCAGCTATTTTCTTAGTTATTTGGCTGCATGTGCCCTAGGTGAGCAACACTGGCACATTTGGCTCATGATAGTTCTTTGGATTCTAAATAATTGCCACACTCAGTCCTTACACGTCTGCCTTCGGCTCAGGTCATGATCCCGGGGTCCTGGGATCAAGCCCCGCATCGGGCTTCCTGCTCGGCGGGAGGCTTGCCTCTCCCTCTCCCACTCCCCCTGCTTGTGTTCCCTCTCTCGCTCTGTCTCTTTCTAAATAAATAAATAAAATCTTAAATAAATAAGTAAATAATTGCCACAGTGCCTGGCATTGAGTAGCTCTCCTATTCACATTTTAGACAATTTTTTAAAAATCTCTATAAAACCACATACAATATATCCTTAAATTTCTTCTTCACTTAAAATAAACCTGTACATTTATTTATTTTAGACTTTTATTCATTTATTTGACACAGAGAGAGAGAGATCACAAGCAGGGGGAGTGGCAGAGGGAGAAGCAGGCTCCCCGCTGAGCGAGGAGCCCAGTGTGGAACTAGATCCCAGGATCCTGGGATCATGACCTGAGCCGAAGGCAGATGCTTAACAGACTAAGCCACCCAGGCACCTCAAACCCGTACATTTAAAGCACTTGATCTTGCTGTGGTAAGAAATCTCTGAACCTTGCAAAGTTGTAGATGGTCGGGGCTCAGTGTGGAGCAGTTTGTAACACACAACCCGGAGGGAAGCTCTCTTGGCCCACTCACAAGCAGCCTTGTGTAATTATTCCTCCATTAAGCTTGCATGCAGACCACACTGAGCTCAGCCATAGTCATCCTTCTTTGAAAAAAAATAATAAAGTGGCCTTATTATAAACATGGGCAAGCTGGATTTTTTTGAGGGCTTTTGCATTTTGGAGCCTTGTGGTTTTCTTCATCTATCTGATAATCATTTACATGCACAACAGTTAACCTTCCAGCAATGTGAAATTTTATATCTGAGCTTTGCAGCATCTGTCTTGCAATGCAGACTGAGGTTTGCTGAGGCTGTTTTTATAATCACTGGTGGTAAAATCAGGAAGATGCAAAATGGGCGTGTATTGAAACGCAGTCCATCCCACATTCTAGACCTTAAATTAGAGTGATGAGCATAAACACTGCAAACAGAGTTTTTTTTCCAACTAAATTGAAATTATATTTTAAATTACCTACAATTACCAGAAACCATCTCAAAGCTAGAAATTAGCTTCTTAGGCACCGGTCCCAGCAGATCAGCTGTTAAATGGACCATCTTGTGTAGCTGACCTCCCATTCCAGCTTCACCCTCACACAGCCTCGCACGAACCAGGCAAGGTGGAGCCCCAGGGCGGTGCCCGACATTCATGGTCATGTGACAGGCGTTGGCCAGCGGGATGCTGTAGCCATATTTTTACAACTTCCCAAATTACAGTTTTATCCAGGTTCATGACATTTTGCTGAAAAACTGTGCTTGCTTTGTTTTTAAGAACAAGTGACCGTTTTATTTTAGATTTTAATTGAACTATTTTTATGCAGCAGGTTTTGTCATCTGGAATTTAGGGCATGAAATTGGGTTCAGGAGGAGCCAGAGACTATTTTAAGCTGGTCACCGTATGACCTTGATTATGGCTCTCACCTTTGGGGCTACACAGTGATTGTCAGAACTGTAAGGGATGAACAGTTGGGCAAGTGCCAAGTGCCCTCCCCTCAACACCAGGCAGGTGGCCTAATCTTTGTTGCCACCTCCCTTTCAGTGAGAGTATGAGGGTCTTAGGGTTAGCCTTTCTTTACACTGTCTGGCTGGTACACAACTCAGCACGTGGTTGACTTGAATTCAACACAGTGGAGTACTTTGAAATGTTGAAATTTGTGCTTAGTATATTTGCAAATGGATTAACTCGTTTGAACCTCATGGCCTCTTATTTCTCCAGGAACTCATAAGCCTCTCTTCCTTGGATCTAGTCTCTTGTTTTGCATCCACCCCCTAACTGTCCCCAAAGTGATTTTTCTGAAATCCAAAGCAATGCTTACTTCCTTCTTAAAAACCCTTCAAACATTTCTCCATCGCCAAGAGCCATGCTGATTCAATCCCTGCCAACTTCTCTGCTTCACACTCCACACTTCTGCAGCATGAAATTATTTCTACTTCTCCCAGGGCACCACTCTTGTATTCTTGTAAAGCACCTCATTTCATGCTGTGGGTTCTTTCTGGCTTGCTCTCCCTATCACTTCTCCACTTGGCCGAGTCACAAATGATGCTTAAGTCTGCTTAGACCATGCTTGGACTGAATGTTTGTGTCCTCTCGAAATCCATATGTTAAAATCCAAATCCCCAAGGTGAACCTTTGGGAGGGATCCCCTTTGCGAGGTGATTAGGTCATGAAGGTAGAGCCTTCATGAATGGGATTTGTGCCCTTATAAAAGAGGCCCCAGAGAGCTCCCTTGTCCCTTTTGTACAGTGAGAAGGCAATGGTCCATGAGATCCAGACACCGGATCTGCCAGTGCCATGATCTTGGACTTCCCAGTCTCCAGACTGGGAAAAACAATTTCTGTTCTTTATAAGCCTCTCGTTTATGGTATTTTGTTGTAGCCACCCAAACTGACTAAGGCAGACCACATCTTCTAAAAGGCCTCTCTGGAAACACCTACTTAAGGTGGATACTCCTTTTTAATTTATTCATTTAGTAAGCATTTGAGTGCCTGTTATGTACTCAGTGATATTAGTTAATGGGGCTCATTCTGCTCCCATGCAGCCCTATGCCCATCTCTAGGTGGGGGGGAAGAGAGAAGAGTGTCCAAGAAGGAGAAGCTTGATTTCCTAGTGCCTATGAGGGGGTGGCCACATGGGTGATCTTTAGGGCACATTTGGGAGGCTCTATTTGAGAGCTGAAGAAGGGTGAGGTAGAACAAATGACTACAGCCATTTCTCTTGACCGTGAACTCTATAAAGTTGAAATATGTAACTGAAGCCAAGAGTAAAAAATGGTTTTATACATTTTTTTGGACTCCATGTGTGTATTAGACTGATTAACAATAAGTTTGGTTAATAACACGCTATACCACCATACTATTAACAATATGATACTGGTCTTAAAGTAGTTATTATGATTAGGGGATAAACTATAAAGAGAAATCATTTTGATTATCTGTGCCCCATGAATCATTTCAGTGATTTGATTAAGTAATGCTCTTTAACCCAACTTCTGGGGGATTTCTGAGGAATAGATGGATAGGTGTAAATTAAAAGGCAATAAATGGGCTAAAATATCTTATTGTCATAGTGTATCAATGAGAATGCTTTTGGCATCCATAGAAACCCTTACTAAGAGTGACTCAAACTATTTTACTAATATAACTGGCATCCTGGAGGTTGCTGCTGGTGGTTGCTAATAGCTCAAAAACAAAACAAAACAAAAAAACACCAGAGCTGGTATTTCTTCAATTCTGTGGGCGCATCTCTTGTGATTGCAAGATGGCTGCCGTAGCTCTAGGTGCTAGTCTGTAGCAAAGGCCAGAAGAAGGCAGTGGCAGAAGGGTGGTGCTAGTGACATCTGTCCTTTGTATCAAGAAAGCAAAGATTTGCCAGAAGCCCCTGGAGAATTCCACTTATACCTCATTGGAGCTAAAACTGTTTCACATAGCCAACCCTAGCTGAAGAGCAGGAAAGCAAATATTTGGCTTTTCTAGCCTCTACCAAAGAGGTGGGTTTGAGAGTGGGAGTTGGGCCACCTGACCAATGGCATCTGCTACATATATGTCCTCTAATTCTTTTAGAAGTCATCAGCCTTCACTACCACTTATCAGTGTCTTGCTCTCTGGGACTCTTTTAAGGTAGAACCTGGCAAAAATAAAACCTTGCATCACTTATAAATTTCTGCAATAACCACAGCAGTGGGTCTGTGTTGTCTCTGACAGGCTGTCTATGCCTGGGGAAGAAGCATTTGCCTATGGTGTCAGAGAAAGCTTTTGAATCCAGTTGTTTGGATAGATTTGGAAAAAAGTGCAAACAAAAATGTCTATCCTTGGTATAACTTTTCGCTCTTGTTTATTCATGGGTGCTTCTAAGAGCTTTTGCAAGTAAACCTTCCAAAGCTAAAACTAAGTGTGGTAGGCAGACTATCTCAGAGTTTACAGTTTACACCACCGATCAAGAAGAATAACAATCCATTAATTCTGATGAGGTAACCTCATTAAAGAGGGCATGTGGAATAAACAAGAGGGGATTCTAGCAAGTTTGAAAACTTGAAGGGAAACTGTCTTCTCTCTGTGCTGGTATATCCACAGACACCTCTCTGGTTCAGGAACACATGTGGCAGGATAGCCTATGATACAGTTGGGCTGAAGGCCGTACAGAGTAGTGTTTAAGATGTGAGCTCTGGAGCCAGACCTTCTAGTCCCAAGTCCTCCTTCTACAGCTTACTAGCTGTGTAACCTAGGACAAGTTACTTAAATTCTCTGTGCCTCCAAATGGGGCAATAATAGTAACTCAGCTAATATACATAAATATATGTAAAGCACTGAGAAAATTTCCCATCACAGTATACACAATAATTGATAACTATTATCTCTCGTTACTACATAATGATATTATATATAATGATAATGCTCATTAGGGCAAGCAGACGCTTTGCTTCTCCATCTTTCCCTTCCTGTTGGTGTGCGTCTCTTTTGGACATTACCTTGTCACAGAGGAAGCATGCATAAATACTTGTTACTGTTTTAAGTGCTTCATGGGTAACAGTACTCAAGTCACTTCGTGCACGCTGTGTCATGCAGTATGTGTTATTTTCACAATTTCACAGAAAGAAAAGGGAATTGAGCAGAGAGGTAGAGGGACTCGTCCAAGCTACACAGCTAGTAAACTTGGAGTTAGAATTGGAACTCAGTTATTTTAGACCCTTGAAGTCCTTCACTTAGGCCCGTTGCAGCATTACTGGACTGAGTTTTAAGGCTCAAGTTAGATTTTCATGTGCATGTTTTTCTCTCTGCACATAATTTTCGCAGGCTCTGAGGGAAAGATTTGAGTCACAGACATCTTTTAGGACATCCACACAACTCAAAATTATCCTCTTTTTCTGAAAACTGTTCCAAGGTCCTGATAAAGGAGGGCTCTGAAGGCTATATAAAGGTAAAGGTTATAAAGTGTAGTTAGCACCCAATAAACTTCAGCTGCTATTCTGTTGTTACACAAACCCACCTTCTCTGGCCAAGGTTGAATGGACACCTGAGCCAAGCTGGGCCAGTTGGATTCTCTCGGGGAATTTGAAAATTAGACTCTGAGATAGCCCAGTAGATAGAGCATGTCATTGGAACTGAGTTGATGGAAGTTCAAGAGCAGTGAAGTGTCTGTCTCACCACAAGGGTTGGAAAAGGCATGGAGTGCTGCCCTCCAGAAAGAACAGAGGAGATAAAAAAGGGTAAGCAAGGAAGAGGTGAGAGGTGGAGGCACATACTGCTTAGGACACAGTGGAGCTTCTCAAGTCTTGGTTCTAGTCCCTTTCAAAATTTCTGCCTTAGGTGTTTGTGAGAAACTCTGTATCCTAATAGTCATTTACCCACATCTTGTTTTCTTTGTGTGTTAAGCTAGCTTAGATTGTTCTTTTGTCACCAGCCACCTAAACAGCCTCAGTGAACACCATTTGGTTGGGATGGGCATTCTAGTTACTGACTGAAATAAGTGCTTAAGATCATCTGGGTACTGGGGTGCCTGGGTGGCTCAGTCGTTAAGCGTCTGCCTTCGGCTCAGGTCATGATCTCAGGGTCCTGGGATCGAGCCCCGCATCAGGCTCCCTGCTCAGCGGGAAGCCTGCTTCTCCCTCTCCCACTCCCCCTGCTTGTGTTCCCTCTCTCACTGTGTCTCTGTCAAATAAATAAATAAAATCTTTAAAAAAAGATTATCTGGGCACTTTATTTATCATACTCTCTTTCTTTAGTCCCATAGATTAGGAGTTGACCGATTCAATGCCATAAATATAGTTCAGGTACCCTAACACAACCTTGAGAAAGTTCCCACTTTCCCTCATCAATTGCTAAATCTCAGCAAGATTAAGAATATACAACATTGTGTCTCTCCACATAAGGTTTTTGTGTGGGGTGTGTGTGTATGTGTGTGTGCACATGTGTGCACGTGTGTCTAAAATTCCTAGAGCTGTGCTTTATTCTTGTGGAAATTGCTTTCAAGAAAGTTCTAGATGCTTTGTTCCTCTGAGTGTGCTCAGCCTTGCCTGTGCCATCACTGAGCAGTCAGAATCACACTGTGGCTCCCAGGCCAGAGAAAAGTCCAAATGGACAGAAAAGATTCATCTTGCAGTCACTAAATTGCATCTCTGTGTGGCTTCTATGGCCAGAAATCCTGATGCAGGTGACACAAGCAAGGTCTTGCAATCTTCATCCAAAGTCTCACAGGCCCCTAGCTTTTAATACCAGTTATAGTGTATAAAGAGATCCAGATGGATATGATTCCTAGAACTTAGTCATTCTACGTATGACTTCTTATTACAAGAAGTGTCTTAAGATTTAAAACAATTCTAAAAACAAATAACAGGTTTTTTGTTTTTATTTTTTTTAAGTAACAGCCTTCAAGCACAGTGGTTCTTAATCAGCGATATATTTCAAGGTGATCTGGGAAGCTTTGACTTGCCATCTGAGAGTAGGGAAGACAGATATTGTCATATAGTTTGGGTGGGTCTCTAAATTGGTGTGATTTCTTGGAGGGCAATTCAATAGTGTTCATCATTTAAATATATATATATACTAATATGCCTTAAGTAGGAATATATTCCATAGCTGTACTTGCATAGCTGCCCAGATATTTATTTATTTATTTATTTATTTATTTATTTATTTATTTGTCAGAGAGACAGAACACAAGCAGGGGGAGAGGCAGGCAGAGGGAGAAGCAGGCTCCCCGCCGAGCAAGGAGCCCCATGTGGGACTCGATCCCAGGACCCCGGGATCATGACCTGAGCCGAAGGCAGCCGCTCAACCGACTGAGCCACCCAGGCGTCCCCAGATATGTATTTAAAAGAATGTGTGCTGGGCGCCTGGGTGGCTCAGTCGGTTAAGCGACTGCCTTCGGCTCAGGTCATGATCCTGGAGTCCCTGGATCGAGTCCCGCATCGGGCTCCCTGCTCGGCAGGGAGTCTGCTTCTCCCTCTGACCCTCCTCCCTCTCATGCTCTCTGTATCTCATTCTCTCTGTGTCAAATAAAAAAAAAAAAAATTTTAAAAAAAAAAAAAAAAAAAATAAAAGAATGTGTGCTGAAGCATATTAGTATATGGGGAAAAACTTGGAATATTATGAAGTCACTAAAAGGAGGTAGATTTTGTATATGTAGATCTTGTGAGAAAGAGGCCAAAATAATTAAGTAAATAAATCAAATTGTAGGAACAGAACATGCATGATAGCATAATTCTATCATGTTTACAATAATAATAAAAGGAGAGATATGCATATACTTATGGGTTTGTGACTCCTTTTTGATATAGATATATATTTATATGTATAGATATATACCTATATGTATGCTTGTAAGTATACTTAGATATACTTATGATATAGATATATACTTATAATCGTCAGGTGGGATATAGATATATACTTATATGTATATATACTTACATGTATATTTACTTATATATGTATACTTATATGTATATGTTTATATATTCTTTCTATAAACTGTCCACAGGATTACCTCAGGGGAGTAAGAAAAGGGTATTGTCTCAAAAAGAACTTTTAAAAGTATTTTATGCTGTTTTTGTTACCTACAACTAGAATAGTCTCAGTGAAGACAATTTGGCTGGCATGGACATTGTAGTTTCTGATTGAGATAAGTGTTTTAGATTATCAAGCTTATAAAATACAAAACTGATTCAGGCTTGTTGTAAAAAAGCATTTCAAACAATATAGACATTTATATACGACAAAAGAGAATTTCCTCTTTCCCCATTCCCCACCTAAATCCCTCCTTGAGAGGGAGGGGACTTTCTATTTTTCATGTTGTATCTCTCTGTCCTGTTTTGTTTGTTTTTTCTATGAGCCTATATAACTTTCATATATAATAGTCATATTTCACTATTCTAGGACCTTACCAAGACCTATTGGACCAGAAAGTTTGGGGATAGAGGCTAGACATATATATTTAAAAATAACTGCCTACGTGATTCTGATATACATTCTTTATTAAAAACCCTTGATAGCTAGGATCATTTTTTGTGTCCTAAAGGCCAACATGACTTCAAATAAAATGTAAAAATTTCCATCATGGAGGGGTTCCCATCTCTAAGAATTTAGGTAGCTTTATAAGCATGAATAAATGGAAATTTTCAAAAGAAGGGCCTATCCCTGTGATATTCTAAAGGGTTCGTGGTTGAATTGACCGTACTTAGTAGGAACTAAATCATGATTTCACACTAGGAAGGGATAGCAACTATATGGTTTGCATATCTCTATTGTCCACTACAGTGTCCATTGCACACATTGCTAATCAATCTTCATACTCATTCTTAGTGAGCCTTCACATAGCTCAGAATCCTTTTTATTAGATCTCATCATTCCAGATAGCTACCATCTATCCTTGATGTGCAATGTCAAAGGAGATCTATTGTAGTGGCCTTCTGTTTGTGATCTTTCTAGCACTATGTCCCCACTTTTTCAGAACACAAAACCCTTCTTTCCTATGAGCAGCCCATTCCATATGGGTTTCATAGGCCTGACTATACCCCCTACTCCAGCTATAGAAGTGGAAACATCACCCACACTGCTCCCATAAATCAGAGAACCCATCCCATAGGCCGTACTGATTGGTATAGGGATGGGTACATGATCAAGTCTGATCAATAGATTATTCTTTCCTGGGACTTTCTCCTGGAGATATTTGGGAAATAAAACAAAACATGTTTCTCTCTCTTGGTTATTAAGCTTATATAGATTCTGAGTTTTCAGCTTTCAGCCACCATCTTATTGGTGATCTAGAAAGAACCAGTTGAAAAACTCCCTGTTGAAGAAGGAACTGAGACAGAGTCCTGATGTTGTCATTTATGATCCTTGATCCAGGTGTACCTGAAACCAGATGGATCTTCTGAACCTTCTATTTATGAGGGTTAATAAATTCCCTTAATTTGCCTACATTTGTTTGAGTTAGGTTAATGCTACCTGCAATAAAGAATCTTCATTAATATACCTATTCCCCTTCCTTATCCCTGGGTGTGAAAATCTGTGCTTGAGCTTCTTTTCGATTCTCTATCCTTTCTATTTGTGAGCCTTTCTTCATGTTTCTTCATTTGGCTCCTGTATTTGAGAATGGGACACTCAAAAGCCAGAAGGGGTAGAAGATGATGGTTTGCTGTTGTTATTGTCATTATTAAGGTGAAAACAAGAAATTCCATTTGTAAATCAATTCTATTAGAATTAGAATCGGGGATGAATTAGAATCTTGATAGGCAATTAGAAGAATTGTTGGCCAGCTCATTCATAGAACCATAGAATCTTAAAGGAGGAAAAGACCTAAGCAATTCAATATTCTCATGTTACAAAAGAGGAAACTGAGACGCAGAAGGTCCAAGGTCATAGAGTCTAGCCGTAATCCAGGTCTCCCTGGCTTTATCTGGTATTCTTTTACTGCATTGTGCTACCTTTATTCTGGGTCTAAAACAGTGGAACTGGGTCATGAAACAACTAGATGTAATCTTCAAACTGTATTAGCATCATTACCAATCAGTGAATGAGCAGTTTCATCAAAATTCAGCATTTACAACTGCATTACAAAGCAGCAGAGGAAATAAGTAACCACATTAAACATAACCTCATACTTGACTAAACTGAAATTTTTTCCTCTGTGATTCGAAGTCCAGATTTTTCCAATCTTCCAAACTTGGTGTCCTTACTCTTAAATGTTGAGGAAAGTTTTTGAAAGTTTTCTCCCAGCCCTGCCATACTACATACATACAGATAGAATAGTGATTTCCTCTTTTTTTGTGTGTATGTGATTTCTCTTAAATTGAAACTCTTATAGAAAGGACTACATCAATAAACTACTTGTGGGGTTATTTTCAAGTAAATAATAGATTATTGGCAGTTCACAAAAAGTCCTTATTTATATCTTGAGATTTTTTTTTTCTGTTAACTCCTTGCATTCCTGAGAGAGATATATGACCTACAGAGCAATGAATCATTTCATTCCAAATACATAGAATCATGGAATTTAGGGTGAGAGGGTTATTTAGAAACTGCTTAGTTCAACATTTATTGATGAGGAACCCAAGACCCAGGAAAATTAATTGACTCTGTGCCGCCGTGGGCAGGGAGCTATTATGAATCCTTCCATAATGTCATCTGAAATTAACTTTTTCTTATAAATCTGAATTTTCATGAAAATTTTGAAGCTTGATGGCAAGTAAGAAAATGTATCAAAATATAATTTTCACATATTAGTATTAATTTAAATTCTAAATAACATGAAAGTACTATTTATTTGAGTGCTTAATTAAGCTAACATGTATTTTCTTATTTTTCTACTTCCCTTCCCAACCATACTCCAAAAAGCAACAATAATTATTCCAAAAATTTTTTCCCCTTATTTAATATTTTACTATCTGATGTTAGGGGAATACAATCAACATATATTTTCATAAAATATTTTGCATCATATGCACTTAACCTCAAAAGGTTGTGTGTGTATATGAAAGCATTTGGTCTACGGTTTAATAGTCCCCCATATTGACATACACAGAATTCCAGAATTCCAGAAGTCTGAATACCTCGTCAGAACCACTGACGACCTGAAGACCTCTTCAGGTCCAATTGATGAAATCAAGCATGTCAAACACATGAAAAGCTTGCAGCAAAGGTGACCTCCAGATGCAGCAAGCACACTGAGTCACCAGGCCTCAGAAGCAAAGACTGAAAAAGGACCTCTGCCTGCGCTACCTCTCAAGGAAAGGCAGATCTTGAATGGGAGAAAAACAATTAGAAAATGCAGTATCTTAATCCGAGAAAAGTCAAATAAGGGAAACAGATGTCTTTTACCTAATTCTGTGTTTTCCATTCTTTCCGGTGAGAAAGAAAGCCTTGTGGTAATTTGCAAGCCTTATGTGTCCCAATGTTATTGTCTTTCAAACCACAGAGAGGTGAGTCTCAGACACAATGGGTCAGTAGAGTTGCCCCAGAAGCTTCTAGCTGCTGCAAACCTAGGCCTAGAGTTCTTTTTTTTTTTTTAAGAAGTTGCTTTTTTATTTTTAAGGAAACTTAAATAAAGAACTTAGAAAGTGTGTGAAACAAAAAATTTTTTTCTTTGAACAGTATCAATTCATCATAATATTTACTCTGCTCTGGATTTTGCTAGCTACTAGGGCTAGAAAAATGAAATTTCACTTCTTAACATTTATTTTAAAGGGTAAATATCATTAAGAGTGCAATAATAGATATAGAAGGTGTTCACTGTAACATTTATTACAACAGCAAAACACTGGCAACAATCTGAACAACCATCACTATGGAATTTCCTAAATTATGTTGTATCCACACAGAAAAAAAGTTACCCTAAAAAAGTATACTATGGAAATTTCTTGTTTCTGTTCTAATTTTCAATTGGATGAGATGGTATAGGTTAGAAACTCCAAAATATGTGCTTTCAGAAAGCAGTTTTACTGGGGAAGGAGTTAATCATGAAATGCTTTCTTTCTTTCTCATTTAAACTCCTTCTGGGTAAAGAAATTCTATGCTGTAGTAAGACCAGCTGGCGTTCCCATATGAGAGATTGTTTCTCTAATATTTGTAAGACTGACCAACCTAAATAATTGAGTCAGGGAGTGCCCCAGCTGGACATAATTATTCTGTGTAGATGGGGCCCTGGTAGATTGAATTATTTTGAGCATCTACCAGGGCACCTGACTGGTGACTGTGTATTGTGGGATACTTCATTCAGAACATTGAAAGCAACAGGCATTGATTTAGAAACAAAAAGAACCTAAATATAGGTTTACTTAGAGCTATCTTTGCCCGTATGTCAATCATTAAAACATGTATTAATACACACGAGGCTTTCTTAAATCATCAGTAGTCTACAAATGACAATTAATAAACAACTAGTCAAATCTTGACTATCTGGAGAGGTGAGGTCTCACTTCAGATTCTGTTATAGAACACAGAACTTGCATTCTCAACTATAGAAAATTTATATGCTGCTGCCCCATCATGATTTCACTGCTCTCTTTTTACCTCTATAATTTGTGCATCGTTTTATTCTGAGTGAGTGTGGCAACTCTTCATTCATTTATTTATTCATCAAATATTTATGGAGTGCCTACTTTGTACCACATCCTATCGTACAAATAATAAGATTTGGTTTGTACTCTCTGGCCATAAAACAAGTCTCATAAGTTATAGAGCCTTGAAAATTATTCAGAATATATTTTCTAAAAACAACAGAATTAAATTAGAAACCAACAGCAAAAAGCTATCTAAAAAATTCTCAGGTTCGTGGATTGGATAATGTATTTCTAAATAATTTATGGATCAAGAAATCAATTATAATGGAAATTAGAAGATATTTTTAAACTGAATGATAATGAAGATATTTCAGATTAAAAGGAAACAGTTAAAGCAGTGCACAGAGGGAAATTTATACTTTTAAGAGTTTATGTTAGAAAAGGAGAAAGGCTTAAAATCAATAATCCATGCTTCCACATTAAGATAACAGAAAAAGAAGAGGAATTTTAACCAAAACTAAGTAGAAAAATTAAGCTAATAAAGATAAGAATGGAAATCGATACAGAAAATGGACAGATAATAGAGAAAAGTACCAAAAGTAAAAACTTTGTTCTTTGAAAAGATTAATAAAATTGATAAAATATGGTTAAGGCAATGAGAAAACACAAGCCACTGTTGTGTAAATTAAAGAGGGGTCATCATTACAGATCCTAGAAGTATTAAAAGGATAGTAAAGGACTGTCATGAATAATTTTATGCAAATAACCTCAAGAACATAAATGAACAGGAAATCAATAGCAATACCTCATTCTTGGAGATATTACAAAGACATTTGACTTCATCACGAACTTGAAAGATACAGGAGTGATGACTCCTTCTAACCCTATGTAACTGTCCCAAATGAGCTATGAAGACAGCAAATCTTTTTGGAGAATGTCATTGGATTCTTGAGAAATTAATTAGGTAGGAACTCAGTCAGCAGCTATCCTAGATGTGGGCTCTATCTACTTTGCTACAGAACTGCCTATCATAAATTGGGTGTTATCTTATCTATCAAGCCATAAGGTTGAGTGTGCCTAGCAGCACTTCTTCAACAGGGTAAGTGGGACTCATGAGACTGAGCTCTAGCAGACCTAAAGGTATCGGTAAGCTGTGTGAACATATGGTACCCATTTTAAGTATTCCCATCTTTGATGCATAACCATATCTCCTTCAACCCACTGATATAGCCTCATGGTGGGAAGAGCACCCTATGACCATTTAAAAGAAACAAAACATTAAACCTGATTTATGGATGATGATTCTACACTATATGCAGATTGCTGTACTTACTAATCTCAATTGTGTGTGACGATAATGATGAATTGACAATGATGACAAGTGACAATGATGAAGAGAAATTCTCCCTCTGGGCAGAATTTTAAGTGGTACATCTTTTTGTTCACATTTATTGGAAACAGGGATGTCCTGTGTTATGAGTCTAAATTGATAATCAGGGGCTAATGATTGTCTGGATTGGCAGAGACTAGAAAAAAATAACACTGGAGGATTGGCAATAAGAAGGTCTAGGGGCAGAGTAAGTGAATGGAAACTTTTGACATACCAAGGGCAGGTGGTAGGAGTGGTCTGCCCCAGGTGCAATTTTTAGAACATAAATCAACAAAAGATCTTTTGAGGGAGGAGTATTGTATCACTGACATTGTTTAGAATTGCCAGCACATGCTGCTAATAAAAAGAAGACTAACTTATAGTTGCCTTTATTATTATTTGTAAGTTCTCTGCAAACAGTGCACCCCCTTATCACCTGCACCTGGTGAGCCACTCCTATTGCCCTGTCTTTGACCCAGAGTGTGACAATATTTGTGAATATTTATGAATGCTGACTAAGGATCTTCACATCTGAGGACCTTCTCAATAATCAAATGGCCAAAGGATGGACAGATGACCCACTCCATGGAAGTCAATCAGCAGCCACGTTCCTTGGTCATTCTAGTGATTGCCCACTGAGTTCGTGGAAAGTATGGCAGTAGGAATGGAAGTTATGTATGGGATCTGGCCCCTGGCCCCTACCTCTGAAGGGTAGCCAGTGCATCAACAGCAGATATCAACCCTGAGCCCTACTATATCACCATATCTCAGTATCACTAGCCAGCCACCTGGTGGCAGAATAATGATATGGGACTCCTATTGGTGGTGGGGGCAGGAATGTATCATCATTGAATAGGCAGTCTTAAATGAAATAGTCTTGCTTAAAGCAGTCAACTTATAAAAGTAGGGAAGATATAAGTGAATGAGTGAAATTGAAGAGCAGTATAATAGAGATGAAAGTAGAAATACTTTTCTTTTAAACTGTAAAAACCACAAAAAGATTTTGTGATAAAATCAAAAGGACATAAAATGAAAGGACTTATGAAAGAGACAAAAACTTTTGCTATTCCATTTATAGTTTAATAGAGAACATCAAATAAATTTGGTGTGAGAAAGGCAACAAAATGGCAGAAAGGCAGGAATTAGTTGGGAATTCTATCTAAATAAAAATATATAAATAAACTTGAAAATCTTGATGAAATGTATAATTTTCTAGGTAATTACAAATTATAAAATTGACCAAAGGAGGTGGAATATCTGAAATGGGCTAATAAAAGAATAAAATGGTTTTCAGTGAAAATCACAAAAGGTAGAAAAAGTGTGGAAGACAAAGATAAGAATAAAAAACAAAGGGCAACCCACTGAAAATAGTAACAAATAAGGATAGCTGTTAACCCAACTGTATCAGTAATCACTTTAAATGTCAATGGTCTAAATACATCAATTTAAAGACAGAGATTGGGGGTGCCTGGCTGGCTCAGTTGGTGGAGCATGTGAATCTTGTTCTCAGGGTTGTGAGTTCAAGCCTCATGTTGGGTATAGAGATTACTTAAAAAAACAAAAAGCCTTTAAAAAAAAAAGACATATTGTCAAAGTATATAAAAAAACATGACCCAAGTATATATCGTCTATAATAAACTCACTTTAAATATAAAGACATGTATATATTAAAACTAAAGTGATGGAGATATACTATGCTAACTCTAATCAAAAGAAAATAGGAGTAACTATATTAATTTTAGACAGAGCAGACTTAAGGGCAAGGAAAATTATCAGGGATAAAGAGGAGCATTATATAATGATAAAGAGGTCAATACTCCAATAAGACATAGCAATCCTTAATGTCTATGTGCCTAACAGCACAGCATCAAAATACATGAGGCAAAAATGGATAGAAATGCAAGGAGAAATAGATGAATCCACTATGATAGTTGGAGACTTTAACACTTCTCTATCAGAAATGGATAGATCCAGCAAGCAGAAAATCAGTAAGGACATAGTTGAACTCAACAGCACCATCATTCAACTGGATATAATTGACAACTATAGACTACTTCATCCAATGACAGCAGATTAACAATCTTTTCAAGCTCATATGGAACATTCACCAAGAGAGACCACATTTTGGACCAAAAGTATAAACTAACAAGTGTAAAGAATAGAAATCATACAATGTCTGTTTTCAGACTTTATGAAATTGAACTAGAATTCAATAATAGAAATGTAGCTGAAAAATTTTTAAATATTTGGAGATTAAAGAGGACAATTCTAAGTACATGAGTCAAAGAGGAAATCTCAAGAGAAATATAAAAATATTTTTAACTAAATTAAAATGAAAATATAACATCAAAATTTGTGGAATACAGTGAAAACAGTGCCTACAAGGAAATTTATAGCATTAAATGCATATACTGGAAACAAGAAAGATCTAAAATTAATAGTCTAAATTTCCACCTTAGGCAATTAGAAAAAGAAGAGCAAATTAAATCCAAAGTAAGCATAAGAAAAAAATCATAAAAATTAGAGCAGAAATCAATGAAGTCAATAAAGAAATATTAACAAAATCAAAATATTAACAAAATCAAAAGCTGGGGCTGCCTGGGTGGCTCAGTCAGTTAAGCATCTGCCTTTGGCTCAGGTCGTGATCCCGGAGTCCCGGGATCGAGGCTCACACCGGGCTCCCTGCTCGGCAGAGAGTCAGCTTCTCCCTCTCTCTTTGCCCCTCACCCTGCTGGAGTGTTCTTCTTCCTCTGCTCCTAACCCCACTTGTGCTTTCTCTCAAATAAATAAATAAAATCTTTAAAAAAATCAAAAGCTGGTTCTTCAGAAAGACCAATAAAATCAATAAACATTTAGCCAGCTAACTAAGAAAAAAAAGGGAGAAAACACAAATTGCTAGTATCAGAAATGAAAGAAGGGACATCATTATAGATACCATGGATGTTAAAAGGATAATAAAGGATTGTTATGAACAACTCTATGCCCATAAACTTAATAACCTAGATGAAATGGATCCCATTCCTTGAAAGACATAATCTGCTAAACTCACTCAAGAAGAAACAGATAATCTGAATAATTCTGTATCTATTAAAGAAATTGAATCAATAATTAATAACCTTCAAAAAGAGAAGGTACCCAGCCTTCTTGAGTTCACTGGTAAATTCTGTCCAACATCTAAGGAAGAAATTATAACAACTCTCTGCAATTTCTTCCAAAAAATAGAAGCTAGAGGGAATATTTCCTAATTCATTCTATGAGGCTGGCATTACCCTAATACCAAAACCAGACAAAGACATTACAAGAAAACTGCAGATCAATATCTCTTATGAATACAGATGCAAAAATTCTCAACAGGCTGTTAGCATATCAAATCCAACAATGTATAAAAACAAATATACATCACAATGGAGTGGGATTTATTTCAAGTAAGCAAGGTTGGTTGAACAATCAAAAATCAATTAATGTGCAGCACCTGGGTGGCTCAGTTGTTAAGTGCCTGCCTTCGGCTCAGGTTATGATCTCTGGGTCCTGGGATTGAGCCCCGCATCGGGCTCCCTGCTCGGCAGGAAGCCTGCTTCTCCCTCTCCCACTCCCCCTGCTTGTGTTCCCTCTCTTGCTGTGTCTATCTCTGTCAAACAAATAAAATCTTAAAAAAAAAAATTAATGTAATCCATCACAACAACAGACTAAAAGAGAAAAATCATATAATGATCATATCAATAGATGTGGAAGTATTTGACAAAATCCAAGACCCATTCCATGATAAAAACTTTCAGCAAAGTAGGAATAGAGGGGAACTTGTTCAATTTAATGAGGAACATGTACAAACAAACAAAACAAAACACTACAGCTAACATCATACTTAATGGTATGAAACTCAAAGCTTTTCTGCTAAGATCAGGAACAAGGCAAAGATGTCCCATCCCTCCACTGCTTTTCAACATCATACTGGAGTTCCTAGCTAATGCAATAACACAGGAAAAGGAAATAAAAGATATACAGATAGGGAGGGAAGCTATAAATTATTTTTGTTTGCAGATGACGTCATCTTCTATATAAAAATTCAAAAGACTACCAAAAAACTCCTAGAACTAACAAGTGATTATAGAAGGGTTGTAGGATACAAGGTTAATATACAAAAGGCAATCACTTTCCTATATACTAACAATGAATAAGTGGAATTTGAAATAAAAACATATTATCATTTATATTAGCAGTCCCCAAAACAAAATACTTAGATATAAATCTTACCAAATTTGTACAAGATCTACTTGTACAAAACTTTTTTGAAGAAAACTACAAAACTCTGATGAAAGATATCAAAGAACTAAATAAATGAAGAGAGATTTCATATTCATGGATTGGAAGACTCAACATTGTCAAGATGTCAGTTTTTTCCAACTTGAGCTATAGATTAATGCAATCCCAGTTAAAATCTCAGCAAGTTATTTTGTGGATATTGACAAACTGATCCTAAAGTTTGTATGGAGAGGAAGAAGACCCAGAATAGCCAACCAAGTATTAAAGGAGAAAAACAAAGAAGACTAATATTACCTGACTTCAGAACTTAATATAAAGCTACAGTGATCAAGACAGTGTGGTATTGGTGAAAGAACAGAAAAATAGATCAATTGAACAGAATAAAGAGACCAGAGTAGGTCCACATAAATGTAGTCAACTGATCTTTGACAAAGGAGTGAAGACAATACAGTGGACCAGTAGTGCTGGACGTCCACAGCAATAAAATGAATGTAGATACAGACCTTATGCCCTTCGCTAGAGTTAACTCAAAATGGATCATAGACCTAAATGTAAAACACAAAACTATAAAACTCCTAGAAGATAATTTTGGAGAAAAATCTACATAACTTTGGGTATGGCAATGACCTTTTAGATTAAGGACCAAGGGAATGATCTGTGAAGAAATAATTAAAAAGCTAAACTTTGTTGAAAGTAAAAATTATGCTCTGATAGAGACAGTATCAACAGAAAGAGAAGACAAGCCACAGGCTAGGAGAAAATATTTGCAAAAGACACATCTGATAACGGATTGTTATCCAAAATATATAAAGAACTCTTAAAACTCAGCAATGAGAAAATGAACAACTCAATTAAAAAATGAGCCAAAGGACTGAACAGACCATACCGAAGAAGACATACAGATGGCAAATAAGCATATGAATATATGTTCCACATCATATGTCATTAGGAATGGCGAATTAAAATAATAACAAGATATCTTCATACCTATTATAATGTCCGAAATCCGAAACACAGACAACACCAAATGCTGATGAGAATGAGGAGCAATGGAAACTCTCACTTATTGCTGGTGGGAATGCAAAATGCTGCAGCCACTTTGGAAGACAGTTTGTCAATTTCTTACAAAACTAAACATATGCTTACCATATGATCCAGAAGTTGTGCTCCTTGTTATTTACCCAAATGAACTGAAAACTTATGTTCACACCAAAACCTGCACATGGGTGTTTATAGCAGCTTTTTTCATAATTGTCAAAACTTGGAAGCAACCAGGATGTTCTTCAGTAGGTGAATGGACAAACTGTGGTACATCCAGACACAAGAATATTATTCAGTGCTAAAAAAGAAAGAAGCCAATCTGCAAAGTTTATGTACTGTATGATTCCAACTATATGATATTCTTGAAAAGGCAAAATTAAAGAGACAAAAGATCCGTGGTTGCCAGGGACTGGTGGGGAAAGTGGGGAGGGATGAATAGATGAAGCACAGAGGATTTTTAGGGCAGTGAACATATTCTGTATAATACCATAAGGCTGGATACATGTCATTATACATTTGTTCAAACCCATAGAATGTACAACATCAAGAGTGAACCCTAATGTAAACTATGGATTTTGAGTGGTAATAATGTATCAATGTAGGTTCATGAATTACAACAAATGTACCAATGTGGTATGGGATATTGAAGTGGGAGAGGCTGTGCATGTGTTAGGAAAGAGATATATGGGAAATTTCTATACCTTCCACTCAATTTTTCTGTGAACATAAAACTGCTCTAAAAAATAAAGTTTAGGGGCGCCTGGGTGGCTCAGTCGGTTAAGCGACTGCCTTCGGCTCAGGTCATGATCCTGGAGTCCCGGGATCGAGTCCCGCATCGGGCTCCCTGCTCAGCGGGGAGTCTGCTTCTCCCTCTGACCCTCCTCCCTCTCGTGCTCTCTGTCTCTCATTCTCTCTCACAAATAAATAAATAAAATCTTTAAAAAAAATAAAAATAAAAATAAAAATAAAATAAAAAATAAAGTTTATTAGAAGTAGAAAAACGGACAAAAATAATATTGATAAAATTATAGGCCACTTTCATTTGTGAATACAAATATAAAAATCTTTCTAAAAATTTTACCAAGTAAAATCCAATAGTGTATTACTATATCACGACCAATTGGGATTTACCATAGTAAAACAAGAAAATTTTGATATTAGGAAATGTTATTAATGTAATTCCCTATGTTACCAGATTAACGTAAAAAAGCTCATGATCTTTCAATAGAAGCTGAAAAAAGTGTTAGACAAAATTCAGTACCCATTTGTGATAAAAAAAAATCTTTTAAGCTAAAGATAGGAAGAAATATCTTTAATAAAGTATGAGTTATAGTCAAGAACTGACAGCAAGCTCCATACTTAATAGTAAAATATTACCATGACAATCGGAAATAAAACATAGTCACCATCTGCACTAATGTTTGTCAATGTATAAACAAGAAAAAGGAATAAAAGGAATAAATACAGGGAAAGGAGGCAATAAAACAAATTATTTCCAGGGAAATGATCATCTAACTCAAATTTTAGAAAATAATCAGTGTGAATTTTGTGATGGCTATGCATTACTAACTTATTTGCACAGTAAAACCAACTAGTGTATTTAAAAATGAATATTCAATGTATTAGGGTAAGAAACTTTAAAACTTTGGTTCTCTCTAAGCCTTTAAGTTCAACGTACAAATCTTGCTTTTCTTTTTGTAAGTATTGTTAAATATGAACAATCACCTTCACCTTTTTTAAAAAAAGTTTGAGTAACTTAAGTTTTATAGACTAAATTCTTTAAAAATTAGTTCTATTTTTAAGATTTATTTATTTATTTTAGACAGAGTGAGAGAGAGAGAGCATGAGCAGGAGGGGCAGAGGAAGAGGGAGAGAGAATCTCAAGCAGACTCTACCTCAAGTGCAGGGCCCAAGGCCGGGCTCCATCTCACGACCCTCATCAGGACCTAAGCAGAAAGCAAGAGTCTGATGCTTATCTGACTGTACCACCCAGGCGCCCCCACAATTAGTTCTATTTATACCTTACACTCTCTTAAAGGAAACAAAATGTACTTACAACTTTGATAAATTTATTTTTCTTCAAAACCTTAAACATGCCTGTTGTAATAAGCAAAACCTTTCTAAGTATGTATACAACTTTTGTAAATCAAATAAATTAAACCTGTAAGTGTGGCATAGCTCATATTATTTAACATTCCAATACTGTTTACAGATTTGGTAAATTCTCTTTCATATTTCAAAATAAATCCCTAATTCTTTTTTTTTTTTTGTAGGCCAGGGAGGGACAAGGGAGAGGGAGAGAGAGAATCTAAAGCAGGCTCCACACCCAGCAGGGAGCCAGGCACAGGGCTTGATGTCACGACCCTGAGATCATGACCTGAGCCAAAATCAAGAGTCAGACGCTTAACTGACTGAGCTACCCAGGTACCCCAAAATAAATCCCTAATTCTAAAGTCGGTTATTCAGCTACACATTTCAAATTGAAATCACAAGCCTAATCCATCAGAAACCTAATGGCCGTTCAAATCCAAATCTACCCAAATTATGCTAAATATAACACAAAATAATTTAAGTTTTATTTTCTTTAGAATATATTAAATTCTAAACTTCCATGAGATTGGAAACACACTGCCTCAAGGGGTCAGTTTTACCACTGCTAGCAAACTGGGTTTTATCATCTCAAGTAAACATAGGTTAAGAGAAAGGAACCTGGGATCTGTATATCCAGTGTGATTTTCCCCTTATCACCAATAGACACCTTGAGCGCCTTTCACTGTTGCTATGACAACAGGGACTCCAAGTATAAACCCTTCAAATGGGATTCCTTTCTCTTGGGTTCAAGTTATAAAATACCCAGTTCTTCCATCTGATTTAAGTCCACAACCTCCTACTGAGGTTGCTGATAACTGTCCACCTAAACTCTTTACTGCCTGATCGAATTCTGTATTTACATGTTCTTTCTCTCTGGTTAGATGTGAAATCTTACAGATACTTAAAGGACACATGAATATATTTCACACCTTTGGCTCTAAGGTCAAAATATCAGTCATACTAACAAGAGTTTTCAGAGAGGAGTGAAGAGAATTAACTAAAGGAATTTTTAATAAAATGGCTGGATATAAGATATTTGTAGTATCTCTACACCAGCAATTAGGAAATGTAATAGCAAAAGCAACAAAAACTATAAAATATCAGGAATAAATCTATCAAGAAATGTGTAAAAACTACGTAAGTAATACTTTAAAACCTTATTCAAGAACATAAAAGAAGACCTCAATAAATGAAGATGGAAGTTATGTTTCTGGATGAGGAGGTTTAACACTGTAAGGCTATCACATCAGTTGCAAATTAATAAATTCAAATTTTTATGAAATTTTAAAAGTGATTCTCAAACATACCAGATTTTTTAAAATGAATGAGGAAAAATGAGGTGGAACTTGACTTATCTGGTATCAAGTTATTCTATAAAGCTATAGTAATTAAAGTAAAATACTATTAACTCCTATATAAAGAGAACAATTGAACAGAATAGAAAATCTCCAAACAGATGAAGAAATGAATTGGAATTTAGTTTATAATAAAAATGGTATTTTGGGGCACCTGGGTGGCTCAGTTATTTAAGCATCTGCCTTCGGCTCAGGTCATGATCCCAGGGTCTGGGATCAAGTCCCATTTCAGGCTCCTCGCTCGGTGGGGAGTCTGCTTCTCCCTCTGCCTCTCTCCCCATCTTGTGCTCTCTCTCTCTCTCACTCTCTCTCTCTCTCTCTCCCTCAAATAAATCAAATCTTTTAAAAAATGGTATTTTTAACCAAAGAAGAAAGAATGAAATGGTGTTGGAACACTTTGGAAAAATAAATATATATATCTATTCACACTACAATAACTCCAAATGAATTAAAAACATCTTGAAAAAACAAAATTGCAAGAGTATTAGAAGGAAAGATGGAGAAATATTTCACTGGGGTAAGGTCTTCCTAAGCAACACACAAAACCTAGAATCCACAAAGGAAAAAATACTGCTTTTTCTCCCATAAAAATATAAAGTTTTCCTCAAAGGCACCATTTAAAAAGTTAAATTCAAACACAAATAATAGACTGAGATAAAAATATTTGTCAAACATGTAATTAACAATTAGTATCCACAAAATAAAAACGTACCTCACAAATACAAAGAAAGATGAATAACCCAATTGAAAAATAGGGAAAGAATGTGAATAGGTCATTAACAGCAGAAAAGTACAAATGGTCCACAAACATAAAAAGTTGGGGAGGGGCGCCTGGGTGGCTCAGTCGTTAAGCGTCTGCCTTCAGCTCAGGTCATGATCCCAGGGTCCTGGGATCGAGCCCCGCATCGGGCTCCCTGCTCGGCGGGAAGCCTGCTTCTCCCTCTCCCACTCTCTCTGCTTGTGTTCCTGCTCTTGCTGCGTCTCTCTCTGTCAAATAAATAAATATAATCTTTAAAAAAAAAAAAAGTTGGGGAGCCTTGCTCCTTATGAAGGAAATGCAAATAGAAACAACACTGTGATGTCATTTTTTACTCAGTGGATTGGAAAAAAATTTAACTTGATAATATCCAACATCAGCAAGTGTGGGGGGGGAAGTAAATGCCATCAGACAGTCCTGGTAGAAATGTAAATTGATATCTTTCAGGCAGTATCTGTCTACACGAATGGATCTTTGACCCAACAAGGATTCTACGTTGAAGAAATATTTGTGCCTGCAGAGATGTTAGAAAAAATTCCTCTTTATACAATTTAAAGATCCATCAGTAGAAATGTGGTTGGATAAATTATGTTATATCAGTATTATGTGCACCTATTAAAAAGGAAAACACGTTCAGTCAAAACAAGTATATCGAATAACACATATATTGTGACTCCATTAAAAAAAAGCAAATGAACACCAAAATGTATATGGTTACATGTCCCTGTATTTATGGCAATGTATAGAGAAAGGACTAGAAATTTACAGACCAAATTGCTGACTTTGGATCGTCTTTTGGGAGGGGAGTTGGAATATTGGAGAAGAGGGTTGTTTTTATAAGTATCTGACTTCTTTAATTCAAAACCTTTTCAGCTGTCATAGCTTTTGGCTAAATAATCAATAAAATTACCTCCTTGTTTCTCTAGGATGTTCTCCTGGATTTATCTCAGAGCTCCATTAGCAGATGCTACAGACAAGTGGGATCTGAAAGGATGCAGCATTCGGAATGGTCTCCCCATCGTGGACAGGTTAGCTTTGGGAATTGTTGGGGCGTGGTTTATTGATTCATATATTCATCATTCTTTCATTCTGTAAATAGTATGCTGATGAAGCTAGACTCACAGAGAGTTAACATTTATTTAGCAGAGCTAGCCCCACTTTCAAATTCTGGATTAAAATCTTGGCTGTGCTGGTTCACCGATCACTCTGGCGGAGGGGGGAAAATATCCTGCAGTTACTTGTGTCATAATCATGGCCTCAATTGAGTAATTAATTGTCCAGTCCTATGTAGTAATCAAAGTCTGAATTTGTGTCAGGTTAAATCACCTTTCTTCCGCTGGCTGAGTCGTGCTTCTGCTTGGCCCTTCAGAGTGGAAGAGGGATTGCTGTCCATTTCTTACCAGCCTCTCATTTCTCCTCCTCTCCCCCCTGACTATGCAGGGGACCCAGCGGCGGGGAAGACGGGGGACTTGACAGGTTCTCACTTGACCGTTGCTGTCATAAGCTGACTCTGCCATCTCTGGACCTTATAAGTTCTTCTGTGGGTTCCTCAGAGGCTCCCCTGCAGGGCCTCTTCAAGTTCAACTCCTTTGAAGTGGGCAGTGTCCCTTCTTTGGCTGGTCACTCTACAGCCTCACCGATTGCTCGGCTTCCGCATTCTTCCACTTTCATCTGATCTCTGGCAGAAGCTTAGACAGGGCAGGGCTCCATTTTTAAGGACATTGGGACAGCATTCTTCTGTGGATTTCACACATTTGGGGGGCTCTCATGGCACTGGCTTGCAGCTATTACTACTTGGGAAAACACCCATCAGGCTCTCCAGATGCTCCCTTTGGAGCCCCTCTCACTAGAACTAGGATAAGGAGCAGGTACTTCTCTCTCTCTCTCTCCCCCCTAGTGGCAGGAGGGCTAAGCAGTGGGAGCCACAGTCAGAAGTGGACCGCAGGAAATCCTCTTCTCCAAAGCCCCACTTTAGGCACTTTCAAGGGATGGATCCGAAAGCCCAGTGAATCAGAACCTCACGGAGGCTTTGTCTCTGCCCTTTTAAGCCCGCATTATGGGTGAACACATCCACAGTTGAGAAATCAGTTCTTAACATTTTCTTTAAGTGTTTACATCTTGGTTAGCACCTTCTGCTGGATTTCCTTTCTGTTTCATCTTGGTGCCTCAGTAGAAAATTTCAAATTAACATCCTGTTTCCATTTGTTTGCTTGTCTATTGTAGCAAACAATTATTGAGTACCTTTGGTATGCCAGCTAGTGATGAATCATTTGAGAGCTTTAATTCCTATGAACAAGAGAGGAAAACAAAAAAGAATAGTTTTATCTTCAGTCTGTGTTTAGGAACCCAAGTTCAGAAATGCCATTTGTTCTCCTTACCCTCACTGGTGCTTTGTCTTGTTTTCTTGGAGCAGAAGCTCTTGTACCACAAAATGTATTTGGGTTAGCCTTGATCAAAACATTTACTTCTGGACAAAGAAAGAAATGAAGAACTAGCATCTTCTTTGTAACACACATTGAGCTTGGGAATCATGAATAAAATTGATAGTAACTGAGTTTTGGAGTAAGATATACATGGATTTCAATCCTGGTTTCACTATAGTGCAAGGGTCTTAATCGTTCTAAGTTTTATCAGTAGTGTAGTGTGATGGTTAATTTTATGTATCAGTCTGACTAGGCCATAGCGGGCCTAGACATTTGGTCAGATATTACTCTGAGTGTGTTTGTGAGGATATCGCTGCATGAGATTAATATTTGAATTGATAAACTGAGTAAAGCAGATTGCCCTTCTTTCCACATGTTAATAATAATGGCAACAGAACCACTACCCAGTCTGCATCGGTCACCGTGCCAGACACTGAGAGTGATGAACACTGATAAGCCCCCTTCCCTTGTGAGTTTGTGAGTTTACATTCAGGTGGTAGGGTGAGGGGGACAGAGAAAAACAAAGAAAAACAAAACACAACCAACAACCAGAGAGTAAATAACTGAATAGAAAACTAACAAACTGCAGATGTGGCAGGAAGGAAATAAAAAGGTGATGAGAGAGAATAATGGGGTGTGGAGGGGACTTTAATAGGTAGTAAGGAAGGATACAAAGGGGAGGTGATGTTTAACCTGAAGCTGTGAGGATGGGAAGCAGCCATCCACTCACAGGATGAGGAGGAACATTCCAGACAGAAGAACAGAGTCCCGGAGGCAGAAAGGCATTGGCCCATTCAGGGAACTGAGAGAAAACCAGTGAGTGTGGGACAGAGTAGGGGAGGGAGAGAGTGCTACTAGGTAAGGTAATAGAGAAATGGGGAGGAGTCAAGCCTTGCAGGGCCATGGAAACCATAGTACAGAGTTTGGATTTTATCCTAGGTGTTATGAAACCAAAACATATCTTAGGATGGAGAGTAACATGAGCCAAATTCCATTTTAAGAAGATCTAGCTTTCTTGCTGTGACAGAGAGAATGGGTTAGAGGGGGACCAGAGTAAAGGCAGGTAGAAAAGTTTGCATTGGTGTTGCTTGAACAAGCAAGATTTGATGGTGGTCCCAGTTATGGTGATGGTGAGGGAAATGTGGAGGAAGTAGCAAATTTATATTATAACTCAGAGATAGAATTAATAGGATTTGCTAATGGATTAGATGTGAGCTGAGGAAGCTGGGACAAGGGAAGGATCGTCTTGATTTCCAGGTTTAGCAAATGAGTGGATGATAATGCCATTGTCTCAGGGGAGCAATTCTGAAGACATGGTAGGAGGGCAGAATTAGGGAGGGAAGAGGAGTTTTGTGTTGGGTGTATCAAGTGTGATATTTCTGTAGAGATGTAAATAAGGCTACTAAATATGTTGGCATGTGCCAGTGGTTCTCAAACTTCAGGGAGCGTCAGAAACACCTGCAGGGCTTGATAAAAGATTGCTGGGCCCACCTCCAGAGTTTCTGGTTGAGAAGGTTTGGGTGGGGCCTGTGAATTTGCATTTCTAACAAGTTCCCAGGTGATGCTGTTCCTGCTGGTCCAGGGTTTCTACTTGAAGAATCACTGGTCTAGACAGAGGATAATTCTAGGAGTCTGGAAGTCATCAGCCTGAAGATAACATTTAAATCCATGGGACTAGATGAGATTGCCTAATGAGGTTGTGGGGAGAAAGGAGAGAAGAAGGTCCCGGATTAAGTTTTGAGAGGGATTAGAGAAGAAGAACCCAATAAAGGCAGGATCAGAGAAGAAGGAAAATGAAGAAAGCGTGGAGTTTCAGAAGCCAGAGGGGTTGAAGATTTCAGGTCCAGATTGCCTGAACATGACAGATACTGTTGAGAAGCAGAATAAGAAGGGGGCAGTGAAGTGCCCATCATTTTACCAATATTAGAACTTCTGTGAAGGGCAAGTACTTTACAAACAGTATCTCTCTGAATCCTTCACAAATCCCATGAAAGGAGTACAGTTAGCTGAATTTTATAGTTAAGGGAAGTGAGGCTCAGAGATGATACAGTTTGTTAGGGCAACAAAGGGTCTAAAGCCCACGTTTCTTCTGCTAGCATCCTAGGGAAGGCGATGCTCACTGCATCCTCTACTTGTGGCTAAAATCTACAAGGCAAGCCAACCTTTGGCAAAACCTTGAAGGAGACATGCTGCTCACTCCTCCCCAAGGCATTCACTACCCCCTGGCTGCTTCCAGACAGTTGCAACAGCATGCTCACCCGCCGTCCTGGTTGACTCCCTGTGCCTTCTATACTCAAGACCCACCTGGACTTCAGTCCTTGGCAATAGCAAAAACCTGTCTTATTACCAAATGATAATGGATCAAAGTGGGTGCTAGTTGGTGGTGTGCAGTAAAGACTTCACAATCACCTTTCTCAAAGCGAGGGGAGGCCCTGATTTGCAGCATTTGGTGATTTCAAGGCACCACGGGCTGATTTCAGGCTCTGGTGTGATGGGAACGTGGAGTTGGGAAGAGATGCACATAGTTGGCTCTCTCAGGCCCCTGTGAGCTGGATCCAGCACACTGCTGGAATGATTTAACATGTTGATTTTCATGTCACATATTTCCATTCTACACACAGGCTTCTGGAGACAATGTCTTAACCACAAGTTGTGGGAACTCCAGGCCATCTGCCCAGCCACGGGGGGAGATGTGCAGAATAGGGAGGCCAGTGTGCAGCCTCTAAGCCATAACTCGGAGGCAGTCACCTGCTTCCTCAATGTCCGATCTCACCCAGGAGCAGAGGGAATGTCGGTTTAAAAACTGGCATCCATAGCCCTCTTTGGTTTCCAGGGTTCAAAAATGTTCTTTTATGAGGATTACAGGCTTGTTCTTCTTTGGTGTCAGCAGGCGTTTATGATGGCTGTAGCAGGAATGAGAATTTGGGTCTGGAATAAGCCTCGCTGTTTCTTGCCAGGCTGCAAAGGTTTATGGTGGAGACCAGACACATGTCTTGCTCACGCCCATATGCTACTCTGTATCCGGAATCAGAGAGGAGGCCACATCCTCACACAGGCAGGAATGGCAGCCGAGGGCTCAGTCCTGAGGCACAAGGGAATTTTAACTTCCTCATGTAACTTCCATTTGCTCTTAGCCTTTTATTCCTAAAAGCACAGGTCTCAGAAGTGGTCTCTGGGGAGTTACGTGATGTGAGATTATGGTGGATAGTGTTGTAATGTTACCTCACACCACTTAAGGGGAGGGAATCTAGTCGGTGGGGAACGGGGACAAGTGGGAGGAAGCAGGGGCCTTAATGGGAAGAGGACAGGAGCATTGAGAGCTGGAACTTGGCACTACTGATGTGGGAGGGGGAGAACGGGGCTGTGAGGTGGGCTGAAAGAGGTGTTTCTTTGCAATCCGATTTTATGACTGTGTGTTTTGCAAGTGGATACAGTTAGCTCAGGAACAAACTCTTCTAGGCTCAGGGTCGTTTCTCCATATTGGCGAATAGAGATGTCTGAGAGAGTTACACTTCACTGCCTTTTAGCGAGCTGATCACATAGTCAGGTTTTACCCGGAAAGGAAGCTGGAAGGACTGTGGTATTGGCCAAAAGTCTTCTAGAAAGCACTTAAGCATAGACTATGGTTGATTTTACACCAGCTACCCAAATTCTTATTTCTGGGACCAGTTGTCTTGTTGTGTATAAATTACTCATAGGATGATATTTGAGAGTCACATACTCTCATCCAGTGCTCTAGGTGCAAATTTGCTCACACATGCATGCATGCAAATGTGTCAAAATAACACTAATATTTATAATAATACTTTGCAATTCTACACTGCCTTTCATCTGTAGATCTCAGGGTACTTTGCAAGCATTCATTAATTCTCCCAACACTCCTCTGAGGGAGGTAAATATTATTATCCTCCTCTGTACAGATGAAGTAATTGAGGCAGATAAGTGATTTGCCTCAGGCCAGTTAGGGAGTGTGGGTGGAGGGCTGAGATTAAGAGCTCAGAGTTCCTAGAGATGTCCACTAGGAAAGAAGCCCAGCAGCAGTCAAAACACAGAGGGCACCGTGGGCTGTTGGAGGGGGTCACTTTGTCCTGTGAAATCCATCGCCATGGTAGTGAAAGCTGCTTATTAAACATTGACTGTGGTATTGAGTGCTTTACATATGTTATTTCCTGTCCTCATATTAAAACTAGAATTATCCCCATGGCACAGATGAGGAACTGAAATTTACAGTGGTGAAGTATCTTGTTCAAGATCACATAGCTAATAAGTGCCTGGGCTGGAATTCAAACCTTGATCTGTTTGCCTCCCAAGCCCAGGTTCTGTCCCCCCAAGCGCATACCTCATGTTCATTTGAAAATTTCAGGGATGCACCTTTCTAACTTTTCAAGTCTGTTCCTTTAGTCTTCAAGCCTTTATTTGTCCTGTCTACCACCAATTTCTTTGCATTTGACTAAGTTTTGAGACTAATGCTTATAGCGTGTCTGATCTGGACAGACGAGTTCTAAGCCCAGGAAAGGAAAGCCTCTGAGGTAAGAGGTTTACATGTCAGAAGAGAAAGCATTATTTATAATTACTTTTTGCTTTATTTTGTGTTATTTCTGGTGAATGTATCAGTTTGGCATCTCTTGACAGAATAAGAAAATAGCCACAAAGAGAGAGGGGGATGGGGAGGGAGAGAGAGGGAGTGGGGGGTGGGGGGTTGATATGAATTCTCTTGGGACAGCTGGATCTCCAACTGCACTGTCAGGAGAAGAGTCAACGAAAGAGCCAAAGAGCCAAAGGACTTAGACATGTAAGATGAACTAAGTTTTACTCTGGTCTTGGGTCTGCTCAGTTAGTCTGCTCTCAGGAACTCAGCTGATTCCCAGACTTTCATAACTCAGCTTGCAGTCAGAATGGTCTGTCTTAGGTGCTGGGGCAGCCACGCAGACTGTGGAGTTACCAAGGGCTTGATGGAAAGACCTGGGAGCACGCAGAACTGCCGATGTGGTAAGGCGCTAGGAAATTGTGCACCTTCAGAGACATACCCCCACGGTGCCTGCTAGTCAGTGAGCTTGACCTGAGCAGCTGCCGGCCCTTGGGCAGGATTCAAAAGGACCAGCCTGGGGCCACCATTGCCTGGCTGGGGGTGAGGGATGGGATAGGGGTGGAGTGGGGGGTTGTTGGGGGAGAGGAAGCTCCCAAGATTCAACCAACTAGATAGAATCTGCACCCTTTGGAATTAGACTCTGAGAAGTCAGCTTTGTAGTATGATACACTTTGTAAGCAAGATAAGGAAAATCAAGTTTGAGTCACAACTCATTTGAAACTGTATTTTTCTTGGAGAAGTGAGTATATAAAAGTCAGTGATTATACAGGAATCTGAACCCAGCTGACCTGTTTTGTTTGAATTCTTTTATAATTAGTTTAGGAGTGATCCCAGGGTCCCTTCCCAGCCACCCTCTCCCCTTACACAATCTATACCCAGTTTCTACCATGCTGTTGCATATGCTTAAAAGCAGGACTCTAAAGAAATTACTAACTACAAATTCTGTTGGATCCAGAATCCACTTGCCTGTCACGTGTGTGCCTGTTTGTACGCACACCCGGGATATATACACAGGGCTAGAAGCACGGGGCAAAGAGAGAATGTGTGCTACGTGTGTGGAATAGGATGGTCAGACGTCCCAGTTTGCTGGGGAACGAGAAGTTTCCTGGGCTGTGAGACTTTCAGGGCTAGAGCCAAGAGAGCCCAGGGTAAACTGGGGCAAGTTGGTCACCCTGGTTCATGAGGATGTTAAACTGAAGGTGAGCCAACCCACATTTTTAAGGCGTCATATTTTTGCAATGCACTAAACTGTAACAGACACTTCCCAAAATATAAACGTAAGCCCACCTTCCACTGCCCCATGGTGTCAATTAGCACCTACACAATTTACAAGTAGCTATAAATATTAGAAAGCCTTTAACAGAGTCCAACATTCATTTCTGCCTATCTTGAAGTCACAGAATAAGGATTCTCCTGGTGGGGGTTCCCCCCCACCCCCGTAGGAGCGAGTGAAATAGAAAAAAATACCTGCGGTGTATTCTGTACTGCCATATAAACACTTTTGAAAAGTGTTAAGTGGAGGGCAGGGCTGGTAATGGGACTGTAATGGTGATGGGCTGAACGGCAGAGCCTACACCTGCTTTGAATGAATGCAGGGAGCTCTGGGAAGCTGAGGGTCCAGCGGGGAGCAGCCAGATGGGGCGATGTGCTTCCCTACCCGTGCTTAACCACATAATCATTAAAGAGCAGAAACCTCTCCTTGTAATCCTCTCCTATAGGACAGCGGGGAGTGTTAGCATATTTGAACTGCTTCACATTCCTTCTTGCCTACTTTTGAGAACATGCTACATTTTAAAACTTGTTGGTTTCTTTCATGTTTTATTTGACCCTATGTAATTGCATTCCTGAAGGAATAACAGGCTCCCCTAGTGATTTACACCCTGTATTAAATGTCAGTTTTGAAGAGACACAGTTAACCGTTTGGTTTAACCTCTTGCCTTCCCTCTCTCTATTAGCTCAACTCTGCAGTTGAGCTCCAGCTCTTAGAACTCTGAGGGAAGGGTATGAAGATAAAAAAAAAAGGAGTTGAAGCAGCAGCAATGTTGAAGGGAGCTTCCTAGCTCTGACTACTTTCCCTGCGTAGCCAGGCACCGGCCCAGAATATAAAAACATCCCTTTTCTTACGGGGATTCCTACTCTTCCCTTCTGCCCCAGCACAGTTGTGAGGATGGTGAATCAGAACCACATCCTGGACGAGCTGGCCTTCTGTTTCATATTGCCACCCACGGCTCCAGCCCGGGGGACACCAACGAGTGGCATAAACTGTGGTCCCCCCTCAACCCTGTAGTCCCCTGGGAGCCGTGTGTTTGAGGAAACTTTGGAAGAAGAACTCTGTCTTAGTAATTATCTAATTTCATTTTACTTTATTTTATTTACCTACTTAGCTGCTATGATGTTATTGTTGGTGAAAATGTTTCATTTGCCCTTGTAGAGTCACTTAAAGTGTATTTAACAACCGCTTAATCACCTGTTATGAACTAATCATTGGGATAATCTTTAAATACAGCTGGATGTGATGGCATATTCCCTTATGTTTCTGTGCATGTGTGCGCTTAAAATCTAGAAGTAAATATATCCTGTGTTATAACTTTATACGTAACTGAAGTATTGTTATTACTTTCAGAAGTCCAAATAAACAATATGGGGCAAAAGAGATTTTATGTTAAAGAGTTATCTATGCAGAGCACAAACTAAATTCGTCCTCTGCTCTGCTCTTCCCACTCCCTCAGCTTTTCTGCAGCGACCACATTCTATTGGGCTTGATTGAAATGACTACAACCAGGGGCGACAGGGTGGCTCAGGCAGCTGGGCATCTGACTTCATCTCAGGTCATGATCTCGGGGTCCTGGGATAGAGCCCCGCTTCAGGCTCCTGCTCAGTGGGAAGTCTGCTTCTCCCTCTGCCCCTCCCCCTGCTCGCACTCTCTCTCTCTCAAATAAATAAAATCTTAAAAAAAAAGAAAAGAATTGACTACAACGATACTAGGAAGAGAAGGGAGTAGGAAGCAATGACCATAGGGACAATCAGGCTCAATTCTCTGGGAAATGAAGATGTAGCCTACTGTCATCATATCAGCACCTGAGACCTTAGTCCCTGACTCCCACTCTGAAGCCACTTACAAGCCATTAGCTAGGCCATTTGACCTGGAACTCTCTGTCTATGGGGAAAAATTCAGGCTGCCTTACGGGTTGAGAGTTTGTTTGACTCTTTGTGCATGTATTTATCTCAGTCTTATCCCCCAAGTTCTTTATGGTGATTTATAAAATAGATAAAATAAAATAATGAAGAAATCAGGATGAAGGGGAAAAGAGGTAGGACAAACAAGATAATCCGAGTAATGAGTATTCATGAAAGACATTAGTCAACTATAGAGTAAAAGCACAATCACCCATCACCACCACTACTGGAACTAAGAGTTATAGCAAAAATGGAATATTTAAAGGACACAAGTGCTAAGTGACATTACTGTCAGAAACCATTGAGAATGGCCAAGTGTATCTTGTGTCTCATTAAAAGTGATGCATATTTTCTAGTTACTCAGTCCTGCCCAGATGGGCCTTATCTCCCAAAAATGATGAAAGAAAAAACCGAAAGTTCAAATTCCATTCCAAAATATATCTCTCCAATAGGCACCCTTTTTTAAAAAAAGATTTTTATTTATTTATTTGAGAGAGAGAGAGAGAGCGAGCGCGTGCACAAGCAAGGGGGAGGGGCAGAGGGAGAGGGAGAAGCAGACTTCCCCCTGAGCAGGGAGCCTGACTTGGGGCTGGATCCCAGGACCCTGAGATCATCACCTGAGCCAAAACCAAGAGTCGGACGTTTAACTGACTGAGCCACGCAGGCGTCCCTCCAATAGACAGCCTTTACACTTGATTATCATCGATAGTTTCTCTTAGCATTACTGTTATTAATACAATTGTTGTTCTTATCATTATTCTTTTTTAAAAAAAAGATTTTATTTTTTAATTGATCTCTATACCCAATATGGGACTGGAACCTACAAACCTGAGATCAAGAGTCACCTGAGCCAGCCAGGTGCCCCTGTTTTTATCATTATTCTTATTGTCATAATTCTGATGACTATCTTGTTACATTTATAATACTAAGAAGTCTCTGGGCCAAATATAGGATGATAACCATATTTTATGAAGCTGTAGAAAGAGCCTAGAACAATGATTTCAGTGTCTTTTTATTTGAATTACATCAGCATAGAAAAAGACCACAATAGAGTCTTCCTTGTTATTGTGCACATTAACAAAGAGTTCTTGCCAGAACAAGACACATCGTGTTTGATGACACTCAAATTTTCATCAGCAAAAAAAATCCAGTCATGGCCATTTTATAAATGTGTGCTCTAAGAAACAGTCGCTGGAAACTTAAGGGAACCTGTATCCATCACCAGGAATCCCCAGACTTTTCTTTGAAGCCCTCTGACCTCAAAAACAACATCCTAAATTAGCATCATGCACAACCAACCACCAGGTTTCGTGGGAAATTACCCAAGTGGCTGAGATTGCACACTGTGGAGGTGTTGAGATCTGGGCTCAAATCTCATCTCCTCCACTTACCTGTGGTAGCCTCAGTTGTCTTATAGTAAAAATGGGGCTAGAGGAGTAACTAAAGCTCATAAAGTTGATGTAGGATTAAGTGAGATAATATATATTAAGAGATTAACATGGTTTGTGTGTGTGTGCGCATGTGTGTGTATAGAATGAACACTAAAAAAATATCAGTTATTGATTATGTTTATAAACACTATCTTTTTAAAAAGATTTTTATTTATTTGTTTATTTGAGAGAGAGCACAAGCGGGGGGAGGGGCAGCGGGAGAGGGAGCTGAGCAGGGAGCCTGATGTGGGATGATCCCAGGACCCTGAGATCATGACCTGAGCTGAAGGCAGAAGCTTAACTGCCTGAGCCACCCAGGCGCGCCTAAACACTATCTTTCTATTTGTGTTAGAAGTTTTTGTACTTGTTTGGAGAAGGCTTTGTACCTCACTTAATGATTTATTTCATGATATTGTAGGGCTACTAATCAATGCCAGTGTTTCAGTCCCTCTGACCCCTGGCCTGGGTAAGGTGGACACTCAGTTACTTCCATTCGGAAACTCCAGGTTGTCAGATATTGGATTTTCTTAGAGTGGTTTTCATAGGCCAGGGTTAGCAGTTTGTAAAACTGATAAAAGAGATAATTTTATCTTATTTTTGTTTTAATTTGCATTTCTCTCATCACTGGTGTGGTTGAGCATCACTTGACGTGTTTATTTGGGAAGAAAAGGTCCTCTTCCATGAATGATCTGTTTCCATCCTTTGCCCACTCTTTTATTGGATAGTTTGTCCTTTTCATTATAGTCTTTATTTATATTGTCTGCTAGAATTCTTTATTTTTATTGTTTGCAAGAATTTTCATCATGTTTATACTAATCCTTATTATATAATCATATACATAAAATATATCTTATTTTATATAAGGATATATCTTATAAAAGTAATTACATTAATTGCAGAAAATGCAGATAGACAAAAGAATATTTTTTGCATATCTTCATATCAAGAAACATCTTGATGACTATCCTTTTTAGTCCTTTGTCTATGCAAATACACATTTGTGCATGTGTGTATATATATATATTTTTAATGTATATTCCCCATGTTGTTTTATAATCTGTCTTTCCCCCTTATCTCTGTATCTTGCACATGTTTCTATTTCATTAAATACTTCTCCACAATATAACTTTAGTTTCTAGGAAGAATTCCATTATATATCTATATCATTATTTAATAATTTCCTGTTATCAGACAACTTTTTGCAATTATTTTAAAAAACTAACTTGACACAACTGTAATTACCTATCTGATGTTTTTCTTTCCTACTAGACTGGTGACTTTTAAGCCTTTCTGACTATAACTCATAGTAAGTACATGGTATTCTGATTCAACACTCATCTGTGCATATATGCTTGTGCAAACACATGTAAGTGAAAAAAGTGTCATGAAACAGAACTCACTTTCTGGTAATTTGTATTCTTTTCTTTTCTGTATCATTTTAAAGAAATTCTGGTCACAATCCACTAAATTTGTTTCATGACTCACAGATGAGATTTTACACTCCATTTGAAAAGGGAAGAGGGGCTGTGCTTGGCACACAGTAGGCATTAATATGTTTGTGTTGAATGAACAGCCTCATAGCTAAATCTTTGTGTACATTCATGCTGACTGCTTAGGCAGTGTATTAGGGTTCTCCAGGGAAACAGAACCAATAAGAGATATATATACAGTTGACCACTTGAACAACATGAGGTTTAGGGCCACTGACCCCCATATAGTCAAAAATCTGTACATAACTTGTAACTCCCCCAGAACTTAACTACTAATAGCCTACTGTTGACTGAAAGCCTTACCGGTAACATAACAGTCAATTAACACGTATTTTGTATGCTTGATGTACTATATACTGTATTCTTACAATAAAGTAAGCTAGATAAAAGAAAATATTATTAAGAAAATGATAAAGGAGAAAAAAAATGTTTACAGTACTGTACCATATTTATAGAAAAAAATTCACGTGTGAGTGGACCCCGTGCAGTTCAAGCCCATGTTGTTCAAGGGTCAACTGTGTGTCTCCTATTGGTTATATAAATATCTCTTATTGGTTTTATATATATACAGTATATCCAAGGAGATTTATTGTGAGGAATCGGCTCACACAACTATGGAGGTCGGGAAGTCCCACAATCTACCATCTGTAAGCTGGACACCCAGGAAAGCCTGTGGTGTAATTCAGTCAGCGTCCAAAGACCTGAGAGCCTGGTGAGCCAGTGGCAGAAGTCTCAGTGCAAAAGTAGGAAAAGATGGGATGTCTCAGCTTGATCAGTGAGGCTGAAGAAAAAGCAGGGGAGGAGGGGAGAATTCCTCCTGCCTCGGACTTCTGCTCTTTTCCTCTGAGGGGCCTGCCCTCAGCAAACTTACATGCCCACCTACCACATTGGAGAGGGCAATCTAAATTTCTGTACCTACCAATTCAAATGCTAATCTTATCCTGAAACACCCTCGTGGACACACCCAGAAGTGATGTTTAATCTGGGCACCCTGTGGTCCATCAAGCTGACACATGAAATTAACCATCATAGGTAGTACACTGTGTAGTTAAGTCCAGGGACTCTAGTCAGACAGCATGAGTTTCAATGCTGGCGCCACCACATACTAGCTGGTGGCTGTGGACAAGTTACTTAACCTCTCTGTGTCTCATTTTCCTCACCTGTAAAATAATAGTCGTAGCTCAAAAGATTGTTCTGAAGATTAAATGAGTTAATTTTTTTAAGCGCTGAAACAGTACCTGACATAAAGTAAGCAATATGTTTTTATTCAGTAAATAAATGGGAAATTCCTGGAAGCTAAGTGGTTGGATCAAAGGGTATGTAAAAAACATAAGACTTTTTTTTTAGACGTATTTATTTATTTGAGAGAGAGAGCATACACTTGTGGGCAGGGGGAGGGGCAGAAGGAGAGGGAGAGAATCTCAAGCAGACTCCCTGCTGAGTATGGAGCCCTACACGAGGCTTGATCTCACCACCCTGGGTTCAGACCTGAACCGAAACCAAGAGTCAGATGCTCAACTGACTGAGCCACACAGGTCCCCCAAAACATAAGACTTTTAAATTATATTGGCATACCTATTGATATAAATATATGACAGAGCTATCCTTGTCTCTTTCGCCCTTTCCAAAGTCTGAACCAACCTTTATTCCCAGCAGCCATCAGAGACTTGTAGAAGTAGTGTCCTCAAGGTGTTGTTCGCGGCGCAGCACTTACCTGAGGGTGCGTTGGGCTGGTCAAGAGTTAGCAGGGTGGTGACTCTTTCAAGGAGTGGGAGAAAGGAAGCAGCAGACTGGCGCTCAAGGACAGAGACCCTCCAGAGGATGCCCACCCACACTTGGCAGAACTCTCTGGAAGAAGCAGTGTGGGCAAAACCCTGGGGGGGGTGGGGGGCAGGAGGATCTAGTAGATGCTTGCGTGGTGAGTAGAAGGTAAGACTCCCAGGCCAACATCCCTCCCTTGGGCACAGAATTCCCATCACTACCCTTGCCACTCTGCGACTTCCTTCTACTCTAGTACCCTGTCTCAAATCTGCAAGTAAACACCTCAGTCCTATTTAGTCTGTGGCAGGTATATTTTCCCAACAGCTGAGTAGTTTTGTGAAAACTGGGTGTCCACCTAAGCTGCACACATGCATGCACACACGTATGCACAGAGCCCAGAGCTTTCTGGGTTTTTTGGTTTTTTTTTTTTTTAAAGATTATTTATTTATTTATTTATTTGACAGAGAGAGACACAGCAAGAGCAGGAACACAAGCAGGGGGAGTGGGAGAGGGAGAAACAGGCTTCCCGCCGAGCAGGGAGCCCAATGTGGGGCTCGATCCCAGGACCCTGGGATCATGATCTGAGCCGAAGGCAGATGCTTAACCGACTGAGCCACCCAGGCGCCCCGAGAGCTTTCTGTTTTAGCATTTGGGGAAGTACATAGACAACTCTAACCCCATCTTGTCTACAAAGTCTCCCCTAACAACTGCAGCCTAGGTAGATTGCTCTTTCCTCTGAGGTCCCACACCAGTTGTAGGCACTCTCTCAGTATTTAGTACTTAATTATATGCTCTCTGGTTCTAGAAATGTCTCATTTCTAGGTTGTTTAAAATCAACCACCATGTCTTATATTTCTTTTGGATCCCTCACTGCCTTGGCTCAGAGTAGGTTGTTAGTAAATAGTCAATGATTGATTGATCCAAGTATGAGCTGCATGGAATTTGCCCTGAAATGAAATTACATTAATAAAGATAAATTTTCCAATTTTCACAAACTAAATTAAACCTGGATCAAATATTGAAATATTAAAAATTAAGCTACTAGAATAAAATATGATTAAATTTGTTTATAATCATGGAATGAATGAAATGAGCCTGGACTTTCTAAATAGGACACAAGCCCAGAAGCCATGAAAGGAAGAAAAGATGGATACACTTGATAACATTAAAAAAATTTAAGCTCCTCTATGACAAAGACCTTTTTAATTTCTTTCTTTTTTTTTTTTTTTAAAGATTTTATTTATTTATTTGAGACAGAGAGAATGAGAGAGACAGAGAGCACATGAGAGGGGGGAGGGTCAGAGGGAGAAGCAGGCTCCCCGCCGAGCAGGGAGCCCGATGCGGGACTCGATCCCGGGACTCCAGGATCATGACCTGAGCCGAAGGCAGTCGCTTAACCAACTGAGCCACCCAGGTGCCCCAAGACCTTTTTAATTTCTGAGGCACATGATGAAAATTACTCCACCCAACTCCCAAATTGTAAGAGCGTGGAAAATGGGCAGATTTTCCCCTTCTGACCTTTGTTCTTCACTCATCCACAAAAGATTATTTCACCTCAGATAAGATCTTAATCTTGCTACCTCTTCAAATTCTATCTTCATAAGTATGTCTTCCTCCTTTCTTCCCTTCTATTGTCCTTTACACTCTGATTCTTGAAAATCCAAGAAGTGAGGGGCTTTGTGGTGGTGCTGTAGGAAAAGAATAGCTTTCTTTGAACTTACAGCAGTTGGCAGAACTATTAAACAAGTGACTCTCGATGAGCACACCAGGCACTTACGATGTGTTAGAGTAGCAAACAGTACATGGTTGTCAGAGGTTAATGCTGGCTAAAACAAGGGTGGCTAATGTTTCCCGAGTGACATGCTCTACCCTAAAGTCAGTATATTAGGTGGTCCATTAGGTGATCCAGTATACTATATAACACTACAATCTTGGAAAACTTGGAACATCAGAAATTTTGTGCAACACCTCATTTTAGAGTGAAGAACTGAAGGAGAAAATCATGCACCAATTTTTATTTGTGTGCTTGCTTTCTAGTTCTGATTTTATTCCGAACAACAGAATCAAGCCAGGAATGTATTTTTTTTCTCCTTAGTGCTAAGTGAAAATGAGTCTTGCTAAGGTTGCCAAGCAATTGAAAAAGGGCTACTGTTCAGAGAGAAGATGCTCAAGACAGAGGAGGAGGCAGAGGTGAATAGATGAGCTTTGTTGGATGGTAGTTTTGAGGATATCATGAGGATGACGTGTAAATAAGAAAATCACTGAAATTGATCTAAGTTCATTTTAGCTTCTTTGGGAACACATTAAAAAGTATCATTGTTTATCAAGTGGAAAAGAAAAGTTGATAGCGAAAGAGAAGCTTATCTTTTGTAGAGTGTAAACTATTACAAAGAATAAAGAGGAATTAAAACTATCTGGTTAGAGTACCTTTAGAAATGCCAAAGTCCTGATATTCCGATTATTTCAGAGAGCACTGAAAAAACACAAACATGCAAAAAGGGATGCCTTTTTGTTCCTTTAGGGTTCCTTTAACATATTCTGGAAATGATGTTTTCTCAAACATTTTTATTCAGGAAATTTGGAAGAGAGGGTTCTTTTTTTTTTCATTGTAAACATTGCTTGTTTTGTTTCCATTCACCTATATGCAAGATGAAAGGCAATATGTATATATAACATTTTGTCCAAGGACATGGAAGATTTAAGGATAATAGAATTCCAATTTGCTAAAGGAACAGACCCAAGCATGACAAGTCATATGATGAGTCTCAGGTAGAATGCAGGAATAACCCTCCTAAATCCAAGGCAGTTTCTTCACTGCCGGAGTGAGCTTCTGGGCCACAGGTCAACCAGCTCATTAATGGTTGTTTCCAAAGGGTTCCATTCAATCTGGTTAATGTAAATACTCCATTATTTTTACTATCTGGAAAGTAAACATATTAATATTGGAAAAATATGATCCAACATCTCTATTTGGCATTATGTCAGTTGGAGAAAAAGTGGGATTCCTTTGCAGATGAGGTAAATATCTTGAAGATACGGATTTTACTGAATCATTAAAAGAGACAAATGCATGAAAGGAAAAAATGAAATACAAGCCCATGGGAAGTGTATTTGCAGAGGAATGGATAAAGTTAGTGGTGTTATTTGCTTATAAAAATGTTACTGAAAGGAGTCAAATCACTGTTTTGGTTGACTCAAGAGGGTATCATAGTTGGAGGAAGATTTCAGAACCTGGCAGAAGAATAAGGCAGGAGTAGTTGGTGGAATCTTCAGGACTCATGGCCATTAAACACTTTGTGACTGAGTTTTTAAGTATAAATGGGAAACTATTTTTAAAATACAAGCAGTTGTTGCTTAAAACATTCTCTCTCTCTCTCTCTCTCTCTACTGAAGATAGTTTTGATGTCAGTGTGAAAATTTGCTCATGGACAGATTTGTCTTTGTGTTTATAGCCACAAATTAAGCAATCATTGCACCTGGAAGAACTCTACCTTATAGCATAAAAAGAGATAACGTATTCTGGGTATGCTGGGCATTTAGACTAGCCAACTGGCTCTTACCATCCAAGCTTCCTTTGCCATTGTAGAGGTTGTGGTGCTGTCATATTAAAGTATAGGACTGGGGAGGTGACAAATTTAAGAGCTAGACCTGGATATGACCTGGATGTGGGGCTGCTTTAACAAAAAGTTTAAGAGGACAAGAGTTTCTGTTGCCCTGCTCAAGAAGCTCAAGTCAAACCTGATACTTCTGCTAGTTGGCCTACATACCAAGATATATGGTTACATCAAAATACTTGTTGACAACATTCACTACTTACTCTAGGGCAGGTGTTCCTCACCAGGGACCTAGAGACTCTTAAAGGATTCAGTGAATTCTCTGAAATTATATGCAATGTGATGATACCAACAATCACTTTAAATGTGAATGATCTAAACATACCAGTTAAAAGACAGAGATTTGTTTTATTTTTTTATAAGATGTTATTTATTTATTTATTTGAGAGAGAGAGATAGCAAGCAAGAAAGAGAGCATGAGCAAGGGGGAGAGGGAGAAACAGGCTCCCCACTGAGCAGGGAGCCTGATGTGGGGCTCCATCCCAGGACCCTGAGATCATGACCTGAGCCGAAGGCAGGCACTTAACCAACTGAGCTGCCCAGGTGCCCCAAAAGACAAAGATTTAGACAAGTAAAATAGCAAGACCCAATTACATGCCCCTTACAATAACAAACCCACTTTAAATGTGAAGACTAAGCGTAAAAAAATGGAGAAAGATATAACATGAAAATGTTATCTAAAGGAAAGCTGGAGTAACTATACTAATTTCAGACAAAGTAGACTGCAAAATCACAAAGATTATCAGGGATAAAGAGGGACATTCATAGTAATAAAGAAGTCAATTTTCCAAGAAGTCATAATCCTAAATGTGTATGCATCGAATAGTAGAGCTTTGAAATGCATGAGGCAAAAACCGATAGAAATAAATAAATAAATACACAAATATGCATTTATAACTGCAGACTTAACACCCCTCTCTAAGTAACTGATATAACAGAAAATGAATAAGGATTTAAAGATTTATTTATTTATTTTAGAGAGAGAGTCGGAGGAAGAGCAAAGGGAGAGGGAGAGAGAGAATCTCAAGCAGACTACCGATGCAGGGCTCAGTCTCACAACCCTGAGATCATGACCTGAGCTGAAATCAAGAGTCGGACGCTTAACTGACTGAGCCACCCAGGCGCCCCAAAATGAATAAGGATTTAGATGACCTAAACAGCACTAACCAGCAGCTGGACCTCGTTGACTTTTATAGACCACGGCATCGAACAACAGTGGAACACGTATTCTCTAGTGCACATGGAACATTCCACCATACCCTGAGCCATAAAGCAAACCTTAATAAAGTTAAAAGACTAGAAATCACACAGAATATGTTCTCAGAGCACAATGGAATTCAACTAGCAATCTACAATAGAAAGATGTTTGGAAATTAAACAACACACTTCTGAGTAACCCATGGGTCGGGGAGGAAGTCTCAAGGGAAACTGAAAGCACATCTGCGTGAAGCTGGGCCGGGTGTGGTGTAAGGGAAGTGGGCATGGCCGGCTGGTGAGCTGGAAGCAGGGACCAAGCCCTCGGGCCACCAGAGAAGGCATGCCATGGGATGTGGCGACGAAGTTCAAGCAAGGGTGGTTGTGTGGGTGTGGGTTGGGCACCGGGGCGGCAGAACTGTGTATGGAGAACATTTGGGGCCCCTGTGGTATTGTTCCCAGCACTACAGCCCGGCTTTTTTTCCTCTAACTGTTCTGCTTTCATAAATGCCGTGATTTCCTTGGGCATTTCCAGAGGCGGCCAGCGTCAAAGGACGAAGCACAGGTGCAGCAGAGCACTCAGTTCTGAACTCTTTGCTCCTGAGCTCTTCCCTTCAACCCTCAAAGTATCTCATACTCTGCTTTCCCCATTATAATCCAATCCTAAAAATTAGAAGTAGGGTTTCTTTACTACAAGGCAGGCACTATACTAAGCATTTTGTAAACGTTAACTTCATTCAGTCCCTCACAAAAAACCTTGTCAGGGAGATAGTCTCTGTTTCACAGAGCTGTCAACTGAGGTGCAGAGAGACTCAGCAGGCACACAGCCGGCCAGGACTTGACTCCTGTCTCGTGTGATTCCTGAGGCTCTCAGTGCCCGGGATGTGCCGCGTCCACTGTGGGTGCTCGCTTCCGGGCTGTTAATGTGGCACTTCTGAGGGTCTAAGAACACGAAGGTCTGAGGGGATCTGAATGAGAAGCTCTCGCCTTCCTTGGGCAGAAATTTAGAGCATTCAGAACGCCCGAGGAGTGTTTGGCAGGAGTTGGGCAGCGGTCATATTTAGGCAGAATCATCTGGACACGCATTTATAGTATCTTCACTAATGTAGGTCTACATGTAGGTGTAAAAATTCACAGCCTTGCCCTCTTCAGTGGGCCTTCTCATGTGACTCGAACGCAGTGGGCCCTGGGACAGGACGCCAGCAGCAAGGAGGAGAAATTCCCTTTAGACATGCATTCTTCAGGTTGGGACTTCTGTGACTACCCATAAAATATTGGGAGTAAAGGCAAAAATGAATCATTTAAAAATCTATACTCATTCTTCTCACCACATGATAGAAATATTGAAGGAAAATAAGAAGGATACTAAACTGCATAGAAGAATATTTATGTAGGCCGAAAAAGTAAAGGGTAGCTTGTTGGTGGCATAAAATATAAATGTGTGTACATCTCAGCATGCTGTTTAAGCTTTCCACCTCTGGAGTTAGACAGCCCGGGACCAAAACCTGCTTCTGCTGCCTACTGGCTGTGTGGCCTTCGGGTTCTGTTGCTTTATCTCTCTTTGCCTTAATTTCCTTGCCTCAGAAATAGGGATAATAACAGTGTTTATTATTACACAGGATTATTGTGAGGACTAAATGAACATATATATATACATACATGTATATATAAATAGTAATCAGTGTTCAGTACATGTCTAGTTATGGCTATATGTCCAGCACTATCACAGAATTAAAAACATTTATGGGATAGTTCAAGACCCAAAGAAAGGAGGCTCAAACATTTAGCTTCCTTCCAGACCCTGATCAATTGCACTTTCGTGAACTTCCTAAGATGACAATTTTTCCTCTTTCCAAGCTTTGGGTAAACTACTAGTTTAGCATTCATTACATTTTGAGGAGCGGATAGTTCCTTGTGTGGCTGTCTCATGGGCTGTCCATGGCTGGAACTCTGAGGGCAGGAATAGGGTCTTGCTCATCTGTCGCCGGGGCCCTCCCCACCCTAGCTGCAAACACAAATAAAAAGCGCCTAGGATCGTACCTAGGACTTAGCTGGTCCTCAGTAAATGTTTGTTAAATTGAACCGAACTGACCTGAAATGCAAAGACTGGCCCACTCAGGAGAAAAGAGACAGCTAGAAGAAAAGTGGGGGTTTGCTGCCATTGGTCACGCAGGAGAGCAGAAGCAGGACTGTCCCTCTCCTTCTGTGCATCTGAATGAAAGATGTCCAACACTGCAAGCACGTTTGAGCACAAGTGAGCCTATTGAGGCCAGGTGGGGACAAATAATCCTTTACAAAATATGGACAGGGAAGCGTGCTAACTTTAGGAATTTTGGCCCCCCAGATTGTAGTCTGTATCAGGCTCAGAGATCCCTGAGAAGCTTTTTATAAAACTGCAGGCAGTGCAACTTTACTTGTGCAAATCAGTGTGAGCTAAAGGAAACTTTTCAACAGACTCTACTGTGATGCCCTCGTCAGAAGTTCATTAAGTTCGTAGGGGTCAAAGTTGGCAAGAGTATGTCTAGCTTCGTTCTTTGGAAGCCTAGGCAAAGTCATGGAAACCAGATGCAATTAGTGATATTGCCATGAATCCAGAGGGACTGGCCTGAGAGGATCGTTTGTTCTGCTGCGGAAGCACACGCTGCTTGCACACACGCTCTCTCAAACACACACGCTCAGTCTCTCTCAAACAGCTCCATGAACTCCTAGACACTCCGACACACATGCATGCGCACATGCACATTTTTCTGGTAATCATTTCAGAAACCACGTCCATAGAGCCCTTGAGCAGTGGCCAGTAGTGTGGGTATCCAGAAACTGGCTTCTTTTTTGTAGAGAATGTCACCAGTGCTGAGTGTTTCAGTGTTTGGCTACCGAAATACTAGTTCTTCCCTTTACATTCAGCTGTTAAAATCTCCTGCGGAGTGTTTAAAAACAAAATTCCTGGGCCCTGAACCTTTTGAAATTCTGACTCAGCACGTCTGGGGCAGAGTCGAAGTATCTGCCTTTGGCGGACAAATCAGTAAAAGGCCACCCCAAATGAATCACACTTTGAGTAATGATTTTCTGAGGACTTGTGGATACTTTTTTTTTAAAGATTTATTTATTTATTTTAGAGAAAGAACAGGAGGGGGAGGGCCAGAGGGAGAGGGAGAGAGAGTCTCAAACAGACTCCGCACTGAGTGTAGAGCCAACATGGGGCTCGATCTCAGGACCCTCAGATCACGACCTGAGCTGAAACCAAGAGTCAGGAGCTTAACTGACTGCGCCACCCAGGCGCCCCTTGTGGATACTTTTTAAGGTCTGATAAGTCTACCCTACGTCTTAGCATTGAGTCGATGAGACCAATGAGGCCTTAGTGGCAGCCTGGTTGACCTTATCTGGGATGTTCCAGTGTGCTTCCCTTCCATGTTACTGTCAGAAGAAAGGCTGTATTTAAGAGTGGGTCATCACACTGTTCTACCTGACATGAGCCCACTTACCTACTCTAGGTGTTCACACCTAGTGTCCTATTTTCTCTTGGCAGAGATGGCGCTTGAAGCCAAATCTCTTGATGATGTCAAACCCAGTGTGTTTCACTGAACCACAGTTGTCTTCCCTGGGTGACCAGGAGTCTCATAAAATGAAGTTTTTGTGTTAGGTAATATTGAAAATATTTAGCAACCAGTAAAACAGGTGCAGGCCCCCTCAGAACCCATGCAGTTGAGTGCTCCCCACCCCACTCTGTGGCCCTGCCCACTGGTAATGGTCAAGTACCCTTCAAGATGTTATCACTTGGGACTCAGGCCCCTAATTAGGGGTGGAAGAGAGAAGCAGGAAATTACCTGCTTTCACCCAACTTCCAGGACACATGACAGGAAATAGAAAATGATGCCTAAAAAACGCAAGTTCACTCTTTTCTTGAAATAGAGTAGAAGGACTGAAATATCAGGTTGGTTTCCATGGAAATGGTGACAGACTTTTTTTTCCCTCCCAACTACAGCTCAGACCCATGATCTAACAAGTGTTCCTGTATTTATGAAGGTAAAGGGTCACAGTACTGAAAATCATGACTGTCCTACAAATGACAGCAGGTCAGCTGTCCTTTGACCCTCTCTCAGGGCCTGTATGAAGCCCCACGTGGGGACAGGTTGATTTTCCCTGCAGACTGCAGTTTAGAAAAAGCTCTAGTCAGCTACAGGCTTCCTTCTTTTTCTCCTCCCAGCTTCACGTTCCCATCTGGTGGGCATCTTACCTCTTCTGTCCTGAGTTTTCATACTTCATATTTAATCCTCTTAAATTGCACAACTCATGATTCTCTATTTTCTTATGAAGTTGAACTTCCACTTTTGATAGAAGTTTCTAGCCTTCTTCTTCTTCTTTTTTTTTTTTGTACAGACATTTAAGTGTGGAGCATTATTGTCCTAAGTGCTCAAGTCATTTCTGACTTGAAATGACTTCCGACTTTAAATAACATTCTGATCTAAAAATCCCACACTTAACACAGCAGTGCCTAATAACCATGCTCACAAAGTATTTAATGTAATTGGAAAATATTTTTTTCTGGCTTCACTTCCCGTAAAGCATTCCAATATCACTCATTCAAGGAGCTAAAATAGAATCTTGATCTCAGTATTAATTGGAGGTTAACATGGAACCTTCATTTTAAATGTATCAAAGGAAAGAAAACAGTGGAGACCCCAGTGTACATCAAAGGCTAATTCTCTCTGGCCCCGCACAGTGGCTCTGTGGCGGCCTAATCTCTCCCCACACCCCAGTGCTGCCAGAGCTCCCGCACCACAGAAGGCACAACAACATCTTCGGGACCCTTCCCTCATGCAAGGAACTCTCCGGCGCACCGAGGCCGGACCTGAATTAATCGCAGCTATTTACAAACTCTCAGAAGCTTGTCACACACCAACAGAAAAATCGCCAGCAAGTCAGTAAGCGGCCTCTCTGGGAGTCACTGGTGACCTGCCTCCCGATCGCTTCTCACTGAACACCGATGGAACCCTGGCAAGGAGGTCAGCTCAGCCTCTGCCCTGCTTGCAACCTCTACGGTGGGAGAGGCCCTTAAGGCACCGGGGCGCTAGGCCACGGGGATGAGTGAGAGGCCAAGAACAAGGTGGGAGAGAATTCGGAGTCCAACACCAGCTGCACACAGGGTTCAAAGTGGTGTCAAATGTCAGCACTTCACAGGGAGGAGATCCCTATGCACATACCTTCTTCTCCTAGGCAAGGTCTCGTGTGCATTTTTCCTTTTTTTCATTTATTTGAAAACCTTGCAATGCAGAGGAAGGGATTATGTGCTGGGAGTGTTTCATTTTCAAATGTCTTTGCACATAGCTTTTTGCCTCCCACCAACATTTCAATCACCCGTAGTGAGTTTCACTAGCAAAAAGTTTTTCATTTAAAATTTGAGTAAACACGATGAAATAAAAAAGGATTCAGCATGCCTAATTCTGAAAGAGAATTCTGGATAAAGTAACCATCTTTTGGTTGAACCAGATGAACCGGAACTTCATCACCTGAACCTTGAGTCAACCTGCATATAATTTGAGACTTCAGTAGGGGAGTGACGTTTAGGCCTTGAAGAGCTAAATTTTTATTTCATTAGGATAAAAATATTTTAAGTGTATCTTACTTTCTGACCACACTTAGTAAAAAGGGTGTTCCTTCTGCTACTTCTCCCTGTCCCCTTCTCTTTTTCTTCTTTTCCTGATAAGTGTAACTAAAACAAAATTTTTAAATGATCCTCAATACAACTCTTGAATCACCTTTCCTCCAGTGCTCTCTGCTCTGAGTTTCCAAATATAAAACATCAAGTGGCTTCCACTGAAGTATGGACTGGGGCTCCTCCTGGCAGCAGAGTGCCTATTGTGGAAATCCTTGTTACTGTTATTTTAAAACACCTCTCACGGGCAACCTTCCCCTTGCAAGGGCTAAAGCGATTACTGGACCTGCAAAGGAGGCTAAATCCTCTGTTCTGAGGACAGCCAGTTCCAACAGACACCCCTCCTTCCCCGTGCTGGAAATGTTTTTTTTTTTTTTTTTATCTCTAAGAGTTTTTAGCTTGAACTGATAAAAATATGTTGTTAGTGAGTGTTTTCTTGAGTATAGTGTATCCCTCAAAGCATTTTTCTGAAGAGGGAAATGTTAAGCTCTTGATAAATGAAAAATAAACTCTTGTTCTCCAAGATAAATTATTACAACGAAAACTTTCTCTAACCTAAAAATCTAATACTAATCTTTGGCTTTGCATGGTAGAGTTTCTCTAAACTGTTGAATGCAGTCCTCATTTCTCAGACCTTGTTTTGGTAAAGGACCAGGAGAAGCATCTCCAAAGGATGAATGATTACCTTATCCTTTTACTGCAGCCTGGGGGATCTTAACCTCTTTAAGCAGTGGCATGTAAGTCTTGAGGACACCCAGAAGCTTGCCCCAGGCTTTAGACATTCTCAGTTAGAAAAGAAGAAAGAAAGGAAAAGAAAGGCCAGCTAAGGTATCAAGAAGGCAGAAATAGAATAAGCCAGGTAGTTCCATTCTGATAAGGTTGGAGATCTTCTGTGAATCAGGTAAACTGACCTGCAGACAAGTGCCCTTGCTTGGGCAGAGGCAGCCTCTCCTCTCCTGGGCTTTGTATCTGGGGCGTTCATTCTCTGAGCACACTTAATGGCAAGCAAAGCTAGAGATAGGCTCTATCCCAGCTTCTCTGAGCAATGAGATTATTCTTTCACTTTTACAAACATTTTAAATCACATCTTCTTACCTTTCCTTTGTGCATCAAAAAGAGGTTATCTAAAACTGAATTATAACCATCTAGGTTATAATGGCTATGTCACAAAAACTGGAATCATCAATTTTAAGAGGATTTTATCACCAACACTTTATAGCTCTTGATTGAAATGAAATAATAGACATAAGGAATGCTTGACCTTTGAAATGGCACCCCAACCCCTGCCAAAGGAAAGCCCACTTAAAAAAAAAGAAAAGAAAAGAAAAAAGACTGTAGGAAAATGCTGTTCAGACCTAAAAGTCAGAATGCAGAAAGTTATTCCTTTATTAAGACTCTGCAAATTGGTCTTATTTTAAACTCTTTTATAATAAAGCCCATATGTCAGAGTAATGATGTCAAAACCCTTAAACTACACTGGTAAATTGAAAAGGTAATGGAAAATGAAAGATTTTATTCAGGTTTTTTTTTTTTTTTTTTTTTTTTGCATTTTGCTGGAAGTGCTGCCTATTAAAAAAACATAAATAAGTAAAACAAAAGTATACTGGTATATCTAGTTTTAACTTTAGTAAGACAGTTCTGACTATTTTACTTTATGACTTTTGTTGTTTTCAAATTAAATGAGGTTTTCATATAATATCAACTATAAAAAGAATGCAAAAACAAAAGTTAGGAAGAGGATATGCCTAGAGTTAAGGAGTCCTTGACCTTAAGTGGTACGGTTATAGTTCATGTTTTTTTCTTACTTTTTTTAGTTTTCAGAATTTTCCAATTTTCTTATCATTAATATTTATGACTTTTAAAATTTTATGTAATTTCATTTAAAGTATAAAAAGATTTCAATCATGTTATTTCATTCTTGGGTGTTTCTTTTTATTTATTTATTTAATTAATTAATTTATTTATTTATTTTTTTTTTAAAAGATTTTATTTATTTATTTGAGAGAGAGAGAATGAGAGAGAGCACATGAGAGTGGGGAGGGTCAGAGGGAGAAGCAGACTCCCCGCCGAGCAGGGAGCCCGATGAGGGACTCGATCCCGGGACTCCAGGATCATGACCTGAGCCGAAGGCAGTCGCTCAACCAACTGAGCCACCCAGGCGCCCCTTGGGTGTTTCTTTTTAAAGATTTTATTTATTTATGTATTTATGTATTTATTTATTTGTTTGAGAGAGAGCGTGCTCACAAAAGTGCACATGCAAGCAGGGGGAGGAGCAGAGGGGGAGGGAGAAGGACAAGCCCATTTAGTGCTCAGCGCGGAGCCACCTGGGCTCATCTCTCGACCCTGAGATGGAGACCTGAGCTGAAACCAAGAGTCCACTGTTGAACTGACTATTCATGGATGTTTGGAATGAGAAGTTTTTGACCATCTTTCCCCTTCTCATCCCTCTGCTCATCTCTGGATTGAGTTCCTCCTTGTGTTGCTTTTTTCCTCCTCTCATTTCCCATCCTTCTTCTCTTTCTCCTTCTTCAGTCAGCATCCCCAGCTTGGGACTGAAGTGCCTGCCTAACCCTGGGAGGCTTTTATGGAAAAGAGGCCAGACGGAGAAGAAGACTGGTCCTGCCTGGGCCAGCAAAGCTCCAACTCTGTTTCAGAGTTGAAGGGTTGAGACCAACTGTCTCACCTTACAGAGGAAGGAACTAGAGTTGACCGTGGAGTGACTTGCTCAAGGTCACACCATCAGTTGGGGGCAGAGTAGAAATTAGAATCCAGGACTAGTCTTGCAGCTGGAACCTGTGAAAGGCTGTTGAAAGCAGCAAACTCAAAAAAAGAAAGAAAGAAAGAAAGAAAGAAAGAAAGAAAGAAAGCAAGCAGCAAACTCAGAAGCATACAAGGACCAGTGAAGACATCTAATGCATGAAGGAGGCTGGATTTTTCTAGAGAGTACTGCTGACTGTGGTTTGGGTGTGTGTGTGCGTGTGTGCGTGGTGTGTGCGTGTGTGCGTGTGTGTGCGTGTGTATGTGTTTCACTTCCCCACCTTAGAGAGAAAGAGAAGCACAGAGAAATGTCTCTCTGCTGTAAGAAACACAGCAGTGTCCCAGCAAGAGAAACGGGGACTGACCTGCCGCCTCAGTGTCATCGGAAGTGGACGAGCTCTAGCCACCACATCTCAACAGCCCCTTCAGCTGTTATTGCCATGGAAGAATCTTCTTATCTGACAAGAGAGGTGAAATATTAAGATTTTTGTGTGAAGTTTCCCAGTTTTAAAATGTTGATGCAAATGTGTAAAAATACTATTTAAGCCAGGCAAAATGTGGCAGAAGTTTGCAACCGTTGATGCCGAATGTGAGAACAGGGCAGAGCTGCCTCAGGATCTTAGAGTGAAGATAAATGTTCTGTGACCCATGCTAAAAGAGGGATGGGCAACTGCTGCTGATGGTTGATCTCAGAGTGAAGTAGCATCAACATACATGATCAGCACAGGGGCGTACTGGGGCACTGAGCATTCTTGGCAACTGTTCGTTCTGTGTTTCTCATATCCTGCCTGGTTTTTTTCCCCTTTTACATTAAAAACAAGATGAAAATTGCTGCATCCTTTGCTTATAACTAATACACAAACTCTCCTGAACCCCTGGTAGGAAGCTGTGGCAATACATTGGGGTCTACTTGGATCTAGGTGTGGAAACTTGAATATAACACATACGGTCCCCAAAATGTGTGAGCTTCTAATCTGATGCCTATAGAAGGGATCCTTCTGGCCAGGTATGGGAGGGAGTCTGGTTCTGTTTTCCTCCCACCTTCATTTAGAAAAAAGGAAACCCTCTCCACATCACAGAACTTATGTATTCATTTTATAGTCCTAAAAATTGACAAAGACCACGCCATCGCATTCCCTTTGAAATCAACTCATAAGAAAAGGCATTGTTTAATGTACCACTTAACATCATATTACGTGAACTTCAGAAAGCCCTGGTGAACATTTGAATTCATGTGTGCTCATAAGAACAAACCATCCTGAAGGAAACAGACGGCTTTAGAGTTTGTCTTTGTTTCTCCTGCCAAAACATTCCAGTGGAGCACCACAGAACCATATTGGATGGTTTAGGGACCTGGATAAATTCTGTGAGAAAATTTAGAGTTCTTCTTTTGTTTTGAATATTATACCATTTTTAAAGAAGCAGTGGTTGAATTTACAGTCGTTTGTAAATTCAGTTGCTTTTACATCTTCAAATCAAAAAATTATATGTCCTTTCAGTGTTTACAGGGCTCGTTCTTTAGCACAAGAACAATCTTTTTGAACGAACTTGGATCTTGTACTGAAGAGTGTGACAGTTTTACTAATGCGTTGCATGTAGTAAATATTCAATTAATAATCAATACTTGTTATGTATGATTCAGTGTTGAGCCTTCTTGACAAATGGCCACAGCACAATAGAAGGCAATGGAAAAGTGCTATGCATAGTGCATTCAGGGAAGCTTTCGCACCCTCCAGAATGAAGCGAGATGCCAAACTCTTCATGACTAATTCCATAAACTATTTAGGCATTTTCCTAGCTTACTGTTTACTGCTGCTGTTTTATAGCAGTAAATACAATTTATTATGCCAGCTTAATATGAGAGATTTTTCTTCCTTGTTTGAAGAAACACTATTTAGACTAACTAGAGATTTATGCTCACCACCACTGTCCACTCTGGGCCTCATTGTCTCGGCCCCCCTCCGGACTTCCTGGTTCATACAGTCTACTCTGGCACACCACTGCAGTCTTCGTGAAATGCCATTCGAATCCTGGCCTGTGCCCCACTAGATAACAAGAGCTATTGAGCACTTACTGCGCCTGGCATTGTGTTAAGCACCTTTTATTCATTGTCTTGTTTAATCCTTGTAACAATCCCATGGGGTAATCTCCATTTTACAGAGAAGCAGAGGGAGGCTCAGAGAGGTTAAGTCCATTGTGCCAGTTAATTGTAGATTACATTTTGGGCTTCATTTATCCATTTAATTACACATACTCTCCCTACCTGCAGCCACAGCAGCAGAATGCACTGGGCATGGTGACACCTCTGTCACATGCTGTTTTCCCTGTCTGGGAGGCTGTCGCTCACTTGGGACTCAAGCGAGTTCTCCCCACTGTGAAGTCTTCCAGATATCCTTCCAGCTCCCCACTTGGTCCTGACATTTCTCCAGCATACCTCTGTCACCTATTGCTTTGCTATTGTAAGTTTATCTGTCTTTCTCTTTTATCAAACGTCATGAGGGCTGGGACTTAACCATATCAAATTTGTGTTCATTTACACAAAGCCTGGGAAATAGTAAGCACTCAATAAATCTTTGTAAAATGGGTGAATTCTGAGGTCCTCAAGAGTGACTTACTGATCTTTATATCCCCCAAATGAAGTTGCAGTACCAGGAGGTCAACCAGGAAGGGACAGATTGAGAGGCAGTTCCAGTGGTCTGGGCAGTGAGGATGTCACAAGCCATGGGGAAGAGTATCTAGACAGAGATGCTAAAGCTGGAGATAGAGGAACCCAACTGGGGGCCAGCTGGACAAAGAGGAGGTTGGATATGAAACAAGTAGAGATGGGGTGGTGTGTTAGTCCAGGTACTCCAGAGAAACAGAGCCAAATATAAAAAGAAATTTATTATGAGGAATTATGACTCACATGATTAGGGAAGTTAGATGTCTCAAGATCTGCAGTCAGTAAGCTGGAAACCCAGGAGAGCCCATGGTATGGATAGTTCAGTCTGAATGTCAGCAGACTTGAGACCCAAGAAGAGCCAATGTTTCAGTCTGAGGACAAACATCAGGAACAAAACTGATGTCCCAATTCAAAGACATTCAGGTAGGAGGAATTCCCTCTTACTTGTGGGAGGGTCAGTCTCTTTGTTCTATTTAGTCCTTCAACTGATTTGGATGGGACCCACCCACACTGGGGAGAGCAATCTGCTTTACTCAGTCTACCAATTCAAATATTAATCTCATCCAGAAACACCCTCACAGACAAATCCAGAAAAATGCTTGCTCAAATATCTGGGCACCTCAAGGCCCAATCAAGTTGGCACGTAAGATTAGCCATCATATACGGGGAATAGGATGAAGTAGAGCTGATCCAGGAAGACCCTCACAGGCACTGGCTTCCAATGAGAGTCCCTCTTCTAGCTGTAGGTTGCAGTGGCACCCCATTTGATGTGGACAGTTCTTAAAGTCTCCCTTCCTGACAGTCAACTGCCTGAGGAACCTACCATCTCCCACTGCTCTGCCCTCAAACCTGCTCCTTCTGCACACATCTCTCCTGAAACTTTGAGAAAAATAGACCTTACCTTGGAGTCACCCCTCATTCATCCTGATTCTTGATCCTAGCATCTAAACAGTTGCCAAAACCTGTCAATTCTTCCTATAAAATACTTCTCACATCTCTCATTCCTTTCACTGTCTGTTGCTACTCTCTTACTTATACAGTGATGGCTCTTCAATTTTTAAAGAGAAAAGAGGGTGGAGGGTCACAGTCCGGTTGCAGAAAAGGTTAAGGAGACTGGTTTTGAAGCTGCCTTCAAAAAGCAAAATGAAATTTTCTTTAGACTGTAGGTTGCAAATTAATAATACAGCAGTTTTATATAAGTATACTTTACATACAAAGTGTTCATTGCATACATCAAATTATACATTTATATTTTTCAAATTTGTGATAGAGATTATGATAAGGAGATCCTACTTTGTACAGCAACTATTAGAATTGTTTCTTAAACATTTTCTTTGACTCCAACCACTTTTTCTTTTGTTCCTGGATAAGTCTTCCTAAAGTACAACTTCAGTACTATTACTACTCACAAACAGTCACTGGCTCCTCACAGCCTCCTAAATAAGGAACAATCAGTTTGTAAATGGATTCTATGACCCTTTGAAATATAGATCCCACTCATTTTTTTCTGGCCTTATATCCTGTGAGTCACCATTGCCCCTGTATCAGTCAGGAATGCCTTCGGCTGCAAGTAACAGAACATCTGATGTGTGCTGGCTTAAACAAATAGTTATTTTTGTCACATAATAAGAAATTAATAGGTCTGCAGTTCAGGGCTGGTGCAAGTGCTCAATGACGGATCCAAGCTCCTTCTAACTCTCTGTTCCACCATCCCATTATATGATTTTTGCTTATTACCTCATGAGCTCAAGATGCACTTCCAAGCATCTCAGTCACATTTCCAGTAGGAGGCAAGGGTCAAAGCTGAAGGAAAGTGCATGCTAATTGAGCCTGTCCTGTTTTTATGGGTGAAGTGAATACCTTCCCAGAATCCTAACCTAGCAATCTTCTGCTTATGACTCAGTGGTCAGAAGGGTGTCACATGGTGGAAGGTGATGGGGTGGGGGGGAGGGCAAGGTTAAGGATGAAGGTGGGCCAGCCAATCAGGAGTACCTGCCATGTACACATCCACTCTACTTAGGCAGCTCACTCACCTTATTCCTCATCTGCCTTCACATCATTTCCTCCACCTTGAATGATCTTTGTCCTGCCCCATCTCTGCTTATTGAAGGGCTTTCATTTTGTTTAAGCCTTGATAAAATACCACTTCATCCAAAAAGTCTTCCTGGTCTCCTTCCAAACCTCTCTGACAAAATTTCCCCTTCTGAGATCAACCACTGTTTGTATTTCTACTATACCTAGAATCCTCACACTGTACTATGGTTAATTACATGTGTTTTATCTCCACATCTATATTTTGAGGTCTAAGAGGACAGGGAGCATGTCCCATTCATCTTTGTATTTCCAAGGCAACTCAGCACAGAGTAGGTATTCAATAAATGTTGGATGAATTCATGCATATTCTGTAATATTCCATTCTAAACAGTAAAGTCTGCAGTACCCACACTGTGTCTATAATGGTCCCTCTGATCCAAGTTAAAGGAGAACATCTGCAGTCCTCTGTGAATATTGGCTGCAGTCCTCTGTCCTCAGCCAAAGCAGGGACATCTGTGGTGACAACGTGACTATCTACCAATGCTTTTTATGTCCCTCTGCCCAAATGTGCAGCTGTTTCCTGGGTGGGAAAGTAAGGAAACAGTAAAAACCAGAGAAAATAACAGCAATTTTAGCAGGAGACTTGTATGGTGTTAGGTTCAAGTTAAGAACCTTGAATTTGTGCTATAGTATAAGCAATAATAATATTAATACCAATTAATACCATTTATTAAACCCCTTATGCCAGACACTGTACTTTATATGCATTAACTCATGGACTCCTCAGAGGAACACACTCCTTTATTAAATAAGGAACCAAGACTCAGAAAGATTAAGCGCTTTGTCCAGGGTTACATAGCCTACACGTTTTGCAAACCTGGGCAGACACTCTTTTCTTAGTGCAAGTCTGTGAGGGAAGGGGGGTTAGTTCTGTTTTACAGATGAGAAAACTGCAACCCAGAGAAGTGAGCGACTTGCTCAAGGCAATGCAGTGCAGTGGTTAAGAGGATGGGCTCTGGCGTTGGACTCCCCGTATGAGATCTGGGGCAAATGGCTGAAAGTTTCTGTGCCTCGGTTTCCTTATCTGTAAAACAGGAGTGACAGTTATCTCATGGGTGCCTATCAGTACAAAATGAATAAGTACATATATAGAGACGGGCCTAGGCACCTAGTCTAAACCAAGTATTTAGTAGCTCTTAGCCAGGGCTGCCATTAGCCTAAATGATAAAGTAGCCCGAGGACAACATACCCGGTATACTGAGCAGGAGAGAGTTGGGCATTCAGATGTGCTTTGTCCTACTGGAGGAAAGAAATCAGTGCTCCTTTCTGGCTCCCAGTGATAGGAATCCTTTTTTTCTCCACAGAAGGGTTCCTTACTCACCATGCATCAAAGAGTCACACCTTTTGAACAAAATGGCTATGTCTGCACTTCTGTCCACTGCCGGCATTAATTGGCCCAGAGAATTAGCAGGCTTGTGGTGTTGGGGACTGCTTTGAGAAAGGGCCTTCATTTGGTATATGCTGAGCTCTGTGGGGCAACCTTCAGGATTTCCATAGTCTAATGCCATTCTGTTTTGTTTAAGCTACTTTCCTCATCTTGGCCGCTAGGCTCTAAAGATGCTTTTGAAATGAACACTGGCTTTTGGCATTCACACCCTTGCATAGACCCCTCCCTCAATGAATCTAGGCAGGCTTTATGTAGCCAGTGGCATATGGTAGGACTGATTGGTGTGATTTCTGAGACCAGGTCAAAATAAGCCTACTAGCCTCTGCCTTGGGTTCCTTGAAAGCTCATGCTGGTGGAAGCCAGCTGCCATATAAGAAGTTTTACTACTAGGAGACCACCATGCTGTGATAAAACCCAAGTTATCTGTGTTGAGAGGCTGCATGGAAAAAAAGAGACATCTGCCCACCTCACCCGTCCACAGCAATCCCAGGCGTCCAGGTGAGGTGTCAAAACCTTCGGGAAGAAGCCATCTTGGACATCCAGCCCAGTCTGTAGCCCCAGCCACCACCTGACTGCAAGTGCATAAGACCCCAAGCAAGAAGTGCCCAGCTGAGCCCAGTCAACCTACAGAACCATAAGAGATGACTGTAAGTTGTTATTTGAAGCCACTCTGTTTGGGGGTTATTTATTACGAAGCACGAGATAACTGAAACATTCATGATTCCCCAGGGCTGCTGGTGCAGTTACAGTACACTCAGATCCAAACCATAGATGAGGACTGTGAGCTGTTTCTTTTTATTAAATTAGATTTTGTGGTAATACACAGATCAGGACCAGTTAAAATCTATATGCAAAACTTCTGTAATTCTTTCTATTTTTCTTAAATAGGAGAAATACTATTCTAACACCACCTAGCATTGTATTACATGTTGATTTGCCTCTTTGACTATTGTGTGTTTGAATATAGGCTCAAAGATGGCAACGATTGTGTCTGTTTTATTCTCCTTTGTATCCCCAATGTTAGCAACAGTACTTGACCTACAGTGGGTCTACAATAAATATTCGTTGAATTAATAAACACTTGAGGAGAGAAAAGATAAATGTATCATAGATAAAATGTTCATATAATAAATACAGTTAGTCCATAGAGAACCTCTCACCTTGGCTTCAAGAATAAGATCTGACTGTGAAGATATTCATAATGTATTAAGTAAAAAGGCTAAAAATCAGCTTGCAAATCAGTAAGTGCAGCAAAATTACATTAAAAATGTTTTTAAGTGTGTATTTACGAAACAACAACAACAAAAAAGACAACAAGTCCAAAAAGTATTTTCAACTAATTTTGACAATAGTTATCTTTGGGGGAAAAGTTCACAAAGGGATTTTGTTTTTTCTTAGTGCCTTTCACACCCTTTCTAAAATATTTAAAATAAAATTGTATTAGTTTTGAATCAGGAAAAAATGTTATTTAATAAAACTAAATTGGAGTATTGATATACCTATTGTTTTCTGTATCTCCCATTTGAGACCACAAAAAGTAAAGTCTTCCGGTTTTTTTCTCAACCAGTTGCATACATTCCGGGTGTCTTTGTCACAGCTTTCCTGACTTTCCAGGGAGTCATAGCACAGCACTTCTCCTCACATGGGCAACAAAATAAAAAGTAGAAAGAATTCGTCTGTGACTCAGGTAAATTCCTAGAGCAGCTTCTGTGGGCTAGAGTGAGGAGGGACTGGTTGTGGAGTAGTGGAGAGGGATGAAAATGAATTCCATGGCTATGATTTGGGTTTCTCAAACAGAGCAGGAAATACTATATTTATAATTATGTGAAAGCAAACTTTGTAGCCCATTGTGAAAGTGACCCATTATAGAAAAAACCAGAACATGCTCATGGTAGCAAATTCTTGCTTGCTTAGATCTCTGAGGTCCACATGAAAATGCCTTGAAACTCACCAGAGAATGGAAGCAAGAGACATGAGAAACTCTGTTAGAGAGGTAGCACACACTGGGAAGGAGTGGGACTCGGCCATTTCTGAATGTTTTCTAAGTAGCAAAATGGTGACACCACCACTTGTTCTACCCAACCTTCTGTGATCTGCTGTGATGAACAAATGCAACAAGTCTATGCAAAGCTGCACTGTCCATGAGAAATGGTGCTGTAGATATGCTCCCCAGTGATGGATGTTAGGAATTCCACTTCTCTGCCTACATACACAGTAGGACCTCTTAAGGTGACCCTCGTTGGTCCTTTAGATGTTCTGTCATTGGGAACTAAGCATTATTTAATGGTGAAAATGCTTTCTAAAACACAGATTAGCCTCACTGATGACCAGACACCGAACTTTTTTTGTTTTTTGTTTTTTTTTTTACTTACTAGTTTACTGATTTATTACAAAGGAAACTAAAGGATACAAGTCAACAGCCATGTGAAGTGACACATAGGGTGGGGTCCCAAAACAAAGGAGCTCCTGTCCTTGTGGAGCTTGGGGCTTGGTGACACATGGAAGCGTTCTGCTTCCCCAGCCTAGAAACTCTGACCAGACACTGAATTTATGTCCCATAGAGGCTCCTCAAACCTGACTTTCCTCTTAGATTTCCCGTCTCCATTAATGGCTAGAAACAACAGAATTCGCCTTACCCTTACCTCTCTTTCTGCATATCCTTCATCTGGAAGTTCTTGTCAACTAATCCTCAGGAAAGTTCTCAGATTTTAATTTTTCTTCTTTCTTGGTGCCATGCCCAGGGTTCAGGGTCTTCCCACCCCTTACCATAACTAGTGCATCAGCCTCCTAACTCCACTCCTGACGGATGCTTTCTGGACATCTTTCCCACCAGATTAAAGAGTGTTCTCTGAAGATGAAGAGCAAGTTTAACACTTTTAAATTTCTCAAAGGGCATTTCTCCTAATAGGTGCTCAATAAATGATTTGTGCTCACTGATGTGCTTGCTTGCCCGAAGGGTAATATTTGGGGTGGAAAAAGCACTGGGCCTGAGGAACTGAAGATATGGTCGTGGCCCATTGTGTCAGTTTCCCATGGCTGTATACCAAATCATCCCCAAACTTATTAACTTAAAACAACAATTATTTTATTTTTTTCTCACATTTTCTGTGGATCAGGAATTTGAACAGGACATAGTGAAGATATGTATCTTTCCTTTAGGATATCTGGGGCCTCAGGTGGGAATATCTGAAAGCTGGGGGTAGTGCAACAGGGCTGGGGACTGGAATCACCTGGAGGCATCTTCATGCACATGGGTGGTGGGTGAGGCTGGCTGCCAGCTGAGGCTGAGGCTGTGGCTGGCTGCCAGCCAGAACACCTACATGTGGCCTCTCTGCTTGGGTTATTTGGGTGTCCTCACAGCATGGCGATGGTACTGGGTTGTAAAAGCAAGTGATTCAAGACAACCAGTTAGAAGCAGTATCACGTTCATGGCCGAATCTTGGAAGGTATATAGCTCAATTCTGCTATAGTCATGGGCTTACCCAATGTGGTAGGCAGAATAACAACCCCCTAAAGAGGTCCATGTCCTAATCCCCAAACTTATGACTATGTTACCTTACCTGGCAAAAGGGACTTTGTGATGTGATTCAGTTAAGGACCTCGAGATGGGGGAGATGATCCTGGATTCTCTGGGTGGGCCCAGTGTAATCCCAAGTGTCCTTATAACAGGGAGGCAGGAGGGTCAGAGTCAGAGAAGGAAATATGAGGTGAAAGCTTAGGATAGAGGGATGCTGGCCAGGCATCAGGGAATGCCGGCAGCCTCTGGAAGCTGGAAAAGGCAAGGCAACAGATTTTCTCTAGAGTCTCCAGAAAGAACACAGCCCTACTATTGACCTTGATTTTAGCCTAGTAAGATCCATGTTGGAATTCTGATCTCCATAAATGTAAGATAATAGATTTGTGCTGTTGTAAGCCATTAAGTTTGTGGTAATTTGTTGTAGCAGCAATAGAAAATTACCATCTTTCCACAGGAAGAGTGTCGATGTCATATTCAAGAGCATGTGAGATGGAAGACATTGTAGCTAGCTTTGAAAAATACAGTCTGCCATGCTCTACCACTAAGTAGGTAATTGTGGGTTATCTCTCTGGGTCTCAGTCTCTGAATTTATAAAATGAAAGGTTGAGCATAAGGATAGCAAACTGTCTGGACCTAAAAGTTCCCTGGTCTTACAACTGAAAGGGAGATGTAGTATTCCCATGAGAAATCATAATAAATCATGACCGATATCCAGAGTCCTTCCTCAGTGCTCACCCCATCTATATACTACTCCAAATGGAACAGGAATGGAGTGCTTGGACCAGCACGTGTGGCAGATTTCCTAAAAGATAAGCTTTGAGGAAGGGTTTTTGTTTTTGTTTTAAATTTCAAAATATTTAAAGAAGGAAGGAGGGAGGGAGGGAAAGAAGAGGGAAGGAAAGAAGAAAGGAAAGAAGGAAAAAACTATTAACTTTTTGAGGCAGTGACCATTTCTTGTTCATTATTGGAACCCCAGCACCTGATATATAGTCTAGAAGGTAGGTAATCTCCAAAGAATGTTGAGTGAGAACAAAAAGAAAAGAGAACCCAAGGTTCACTGGTTTTGTGCCTGATAACTCTATGGGGGAGGGAGGCCAATCCTTGGCGGGTCACCAGGTACAGACCCTTTCACCACTTTACTCAGGAAATTATTTCAGTAGTCTTCCAGTTGGCCCCCTTTATTCTATCCTTGCCCTAAACACAGCAGCCAGAGTGATCCTGATAAAATATAATGTTGATCATGCCACTCCTCTGCTGAAAACCCTCTAGAGGCTTCCTGTTTCACTTGTAAATTAAAGCCAAAGCCCTTTCCAGGGCCAGAACTAGGTGAGGGGAGGGAGGCACTTAGGACACAGCATTTAAGGAGGTGCTTACTCTTGGGGGCCCACCCAGCACTTGCACCACTGTGAGAGGGAGCGCCTCCTTAAATAGGGAGCCCTGGGTGCCTCCTTTGCCTCAACCTGGTCCTGACATTGGCTCTTATGGTGGGGTACAAGACCATACACCATCTAACCTCTCACCGCCTCTACCTCTCTGACCTCATCTCCTAATATCCAGCCCCTCCCCTCCTTGGCTCACTCCACTCAAGCATACATGCCTCTTTGCTATTTCCTGAACACACCAGGCCCACTTCCACTCAGAGTTTATGCTGCTGTCCTTTTGATGAAGCAGTTTCCCCCAGTATCCAAGTGGCTGGGTCCCTCATCTCTTTCAGGTCTCTACTCAAATATTACCTTTTCTGTGAAGCATTCCATGACTGCTCTATTAAAATTCAACTCCATTGCTATCTCTCTTTCCCACTCTATTTTTATTCTTAGTACCTAGTTCCATCTAACATTCTGTGAATTGTTCATATTTACTTTGTTGGTGGTCTGCCTTTCCTACTAGACTGTAAGTTCCAGGAAGACAAGGATTTTAATCCATTTTTCACTGCTGTGTCCCAGAATCTAGAACAGTGCCTAGCATATGTAGATGCTCAATAAAAAAAAAAAAAATTGTGCACATTCTGCATGGAGCACTGGGTGTTATGCACAAACAATGAATCATGGAACACTTCATCTAAAACTAATGATGTGATGTATGGGGATTAACATAAGAATAAAAAAAATTGTGAAATGAATGGATATTGAGACAATTTGTGATATAAAGCCATGGAGAATAGAGAATTATGGAATTTTAGAATAAACAGAGGTCTTACTAAAGGTATCAGCAGACTATAGCTTACAACCTATGTTTGTATGGTCTATGAGCTAAGAATGAGCTTATGAATTGAATTGTGTCCCTCTAAAATTCATATGTTGAAACCTAAACCCCATCATCTCAGAATGTGACCTTAATTTGGAAAGAGGGTCATCACTGCAGATGTAATTAGTTCAGAGGAGGTCATACTGGAGTAGGATGGGACCCTAGTTCAATATGACTGGTGTCCTTACAAAGAGGAAAAATTTGGACACAGACACACAGGGAGAATACCATGTGAACGTAAAGGTAGAAGTTGGGTGAAGTTTCTGCAAGCCAAGGATCACCAGAGATTGTCAGGGAACAGATTGTTCTGCACAGCCCCCAGAAGGAACCGACCCTGCTGACACCATGATCTCCACCTCTAGCCTCCAGAACTACAAGATGGTAAGTTTCTGTTTAAGCCACACAGCCCTAACAAAGGAATATGAATGGTTTGTATATCTGTAAACAATTGTAGGAGGAGGAGAAAGAGGAAGAGAAGAAAGGGAAAGCAAGGGAGGAGGAGGAGGGAATGGGGGCAAGATAGGGGGAGGTGGAGAAGGAATAATGACAGAGGCAGTGTGTGGCCCCCAGAGCCTAAATAATTAGCTGTTTGGTCCTTTACAGAAAACGCTGTTGACACTGAAAGTTTAGAGACCATCTAGTCCATATAACTTATGAAGAAATGGCGGTTTCCAGAAATACAACCACATATCCACATTCATACATACAGTATGCACTGGTGTAGCTATCCCTAAAACCAGGCTATCTGACTTCAAGGCTATGTTTTAAAAAGCACTCTACACTGACTACTGCATTTTAAAAATCATTTTGTCAATTCCCCCTTGTTTAAGTTAAAGTACCAAAATGTTACTAAGAAGATGTTTTCATCCATTATTCCCCCCTCCCAGCACCCTGAGGCCTTGACAGAAACGTACCATAATTCATAATTTTTTTTTGAGCAAAGTGCCTACTATGATCCATATTTGTTTGTTTTGGCTTTTGGGCCTCGCCCTCCAGCAACTCATTTTCTGTGATACTGGTTCTCAAACTATAATTAAAACATAATTAAAGATCAAGAACAGATGTCTGCCTGCTCTCTGGAGCTTCCACAGACTTATGTAGTATAGAGTTTGGTATCATGGATTTTATGCTAAACAGAAATAAAATAGGAGACCTATCTGTTGAACAAACCCACATACAAACGCTAAAGGCAGGAGAGCGTATTTAAAATAAAGTGGACCAGAGCTTGTAGCAGTTCTTTTAACACACCTGTAACTCAGGGAGCAGCGAAACAAATCTGTTCTGTTTGCATCAGCTCCGTGACTTGATGGTGTAGACACAAAAAGATCTGTGTTCTTGCTAACTCATCTTGGGTGAGACGTTGAACCATTTGGAGGAGGGTCTCACTTTTGCCATTTGTCAGCTGTTGAAGATGGCAGCGCTTCCTCCAGAGGCTTACGGGAGCGGGTTGCGGGAGTGGGGGGCAAAGGTCTTCTTTCCCTTCTAAGGCTGCCTTATGTAGTTGAAGCGTAGGTGCCACTAATAAGGAACTAAGTGTATAAATTTCTGTTAATCTGCTGGTGAGCCTGAAATGTGGAGGAAATGAAAAAGGAAGTGAATGGGTTAAAGACAGTTTTCCAGCAAAGAGTTTATGAGAACACTGAACATCCCAAATGTGGCTGCTCTAATTCAAACTCTTATACTTTGGCACAGAATATACAAGTACCATAGGAATTAAATTTACTTAAATCTGAACAAAATTTGCTTTTTTTTTTTTTTTCCAGTATCCCTTCTCTAAAGCAGGGATCTCATCTGAAGTTGAACTCTGGTGTTAGCTGGTGGCCTTGGGCAATTGACTTAACCTCTCTTTGTCTCTCTTTCTTCAAATGTTAAAAAGGGGGGGGGGAGGGAGGGCAGAGGGGATAACTATAGTATATAAGCCATAAATCGGTTCAAGGATTAAATGAGATAATGAAACATGAAGGTACCTAACAATGGGTACGAATCCAAAATATGTTGATTTTCCATGTAAATATATGGTTGAAGAAAATATGCAAATATTCACCTAATTATAATTATTTACATAATTGTTCATCATGTGGATGAATGTGGGAACCCATTAGCCTTTATTTTCATAAATAAATGCCACTAAGCATATGTTTTGTGATCTGTGAATTAGCTTTACATATACTCCAGCATTTGATCCACAAACTAAGAATCTCAGGAGTCTTAGGTGGCTAAGTGGTGAGGACAGCTAACATGGGGCAGAGCAGGGACCTGAGTTCCAGGTCACTTTTCTGCACTTCTGCCAGGGTCCTTCCCTCTGTAGGTGTTGGCTCTAAACAGAGAGACATTTCTGTTGTCTCCGTGGAGAGTTAACATTTTGCTCTGGGGGCGCCTGGGTGGCTCAGACTCTTGGTTTTGGCTCAGGTCAGGATCTCAGGGTCCTGGGATGGAGAACAACTCCTGGACATAATCTCCCTCTCCCTCTGCTCCTCCCCCTGCTCCTGTGGGGGGCTCAAGTGCTCTCTCCCTCCTCCCTCTCTTTCTTTCTCTCAAATAAAGTCTCAAAACAAAACAAAACAAAACATTTTGCCCTGGAGTGTGAAAGCTGTGTACCACTGAGTCAAGGTTTCTGTGTGTACAGCTTGGAGACATTCCCTTGATAAGAAAGGGATTTGCATGCAGCATATTCTACAGGTTTTTAACCATTCCTGGGTCCAAATCCCTTTGAAAATTTGATAAAGTTATACCCCCTCCACACATTTTTACATCTATTTCCCTAATTGTATGCATAAATTTTGTGGTTTTCACAGATCCCCTAAAGTCCATCTAGAGATCCTTAATGGTGCCACTTAGCAGGTTTAAGAATATCTAATTTAAAAAGATTAGCATTAATAAATAAAATCTTAAAAAAAAAATAAAAAGATTAGCATTTTATTTAAATACAAGAAGGAAAGCTAGCACTCACTTTTATATTCCCCTTAAGACCTTTTGTTTTTCAGTCCTCCAGTTTCTATTTGTTTTGTTTTGTTTTTTAGTTCTGTCTGAAGCTGGGGACAGAAAACCATACTGTCAACCTTCTCAGGTTCCAGCTAAAGAACTAATCAGATGCAAGAGTGGCACAGCATTTTGGTACAAACTGAAGACATATCGACCCGTTACCTGCAGTTGACATCCTAACACATGTAGGAAGTGATGGAGGAACAAAAAGATTTTCAGAATGAAAATCAATTCTGAGGCAAAGGCTTCAAAATCCAGCCTGTCATTCCCGTGTACTGAATAAAGGAGTCTCCTTGTCATGTTTCATTTTCACCTCTCTTGAGGGAAGGCTAAGACCCCCCCCAGATGGTTTGGCAATGATCCGCTGCCCCACCAGGGACCATGTGAAGCCTCTGCCAGCAACCTCACACTTCTTGCTGGCCTCTCCGAGCCAGGTCCCCGTTCTTCCTTTCTAGCCTTATTAGTCTCACTCTCTGCTGTGACATCAACTGGCAGGTATCACTGCTGGGCTTGGCAAGTAGACGCGGCAGATCCCAGGAGCCCAGGCACCTGAGGAAGCTCACTCTTTTCCTTACCTGATGGGAAAAACCAGACTCTGCGGCCTGGACAACCTATCAAAAAATGGAACCGCTGGGGGAGGGGGTGGCTAGCTAAGGAGGCAATCTTAACAAATACTAGCCAAAGTCAATTTTCTGCGAGTAGAAGCAGGACTCCAGTACCCTGTGCCCCAACATATCCGGGGGCGGGCGAGGAGGGGGGGATGGTGATGCAGGAAGCAGGAGCAAATTGTCGCAGGAACCACGTTAGAACTCTTCCTCCTTTCCTCCCTCCTTCCCTGTCTTCCTATTTCCTCCCCCACTTCTCTCCAGAAACAGTCCGGAGTTTCCAAGTCGAGGAGGACGCAGAAAGAAGTGGGAACTCTGGACGTCTGAGGAGCCACTCTCGCGGTCGCACGGCAAATCTGTGCGGGTGGCTCGCCTGGGTGGCCGGGGCGCTCGCTGTGTATTCAAGTGGGGGGTCGGATTAGCCATCTGGGGCACAAATCCTGCAAAAGGAGTCTGAGCCGGGCGAGCTCTCACAGGCAGGCAGGTGCAGCGGCAGAGCTCGGAGGGCCAGAGGCCGCGGCGGCGCGACCGCGGGAACCGCGCGGGGTGGCGTCCATGGCCTGCGCTGACACGTGGGGCCGCTCACTAGGGCGGCGCCGCCGGGACGCGAGGGACAGTGTCCGAGGAGCGGGCGCCGCAGCCTCCCGAGCCCCCGCCGCCTCCCCGGGCCCTCGGACATCGCGGGACGCGAGCGGACGTTTCTCGGCGGGACCTCGGGGAAGCCCACGGCCGCGTGTGACCCGAGAGGACACGGTGGGACCGGCGAGGCTCGTGTCCCCGGCCTGCTACGCACCTGCAGCCGCGAAGGGACAGCGTGCCTTAGGATTTCCGCGTGGCCGCACCTCCTCCTGCGTCCTCCTGCGGAGGTGAGAGCTGGGTGCATCTCGGCTCTCCGCAAACGCAGGTCGGCTCCCTTCCCGCAGCCTCTCACCTCACATCGCATGATCTCGGAGCTGGCCCTGGGGACGCAAGGTCACATGCCCCTGCGTCCGAGCGGGGACGCCACGAGGCATCGAGAGAGGCGTTCCTTCGGAGCCCCGCTTTCTCTCTTGCTATCCTGTCCCCAGCCCGTCCGCAGCCTAGTCCCCAAGCCCAGGGTTCCCAGAATGAAGATGGAGCCCATTTCTTTCTCTAAAGCTGTTACCTTTTCTCTGGGCTTAGGGCATTTCTGTCCTCAGAAATACATATCCGGTGTCCCCGCCTTTTCCCCCTAGAGACTGACAATTGGGAATGCCCTCTCGAAGTCTCTCAGCCAGAGAAGCCAAGGAGGGCAAGAACTGAGTCCAAAATGCAGATGCCTCCAGGAGCTTCTTTTCTAGAACAGCGGTTCGGGCCCTCCCTGGGCTTGAGAAGAGCACAGGGGTGGAGCATCAGTCATCTTGCCCTCTTACCTTGGGCTGCCCTGTGCCCCCAAAGGCCCGGCCTTGGTTGCTGCAACCGCTCTTCTCTGGGAGGCCCCAGAGCCGATTCCCTGGAGCCCTAGGTCGGTTTTCTCGGTGCTGTGGCCACCTTGGAACTACCGACTGTGCTTCCCTTCGCTTTGCCCTGGGCAACCCCCTGGTCACCTGAGTTGACTTGAAACACTGTCTCTTTCCTGTGGGCTTCAGATGATGGTCAAAGAAAATAACCGTAAGGAATCATTTCAAAAGCATATTTTTACTGAACTTTTATGGAAATATAACACGCATAGAAAAGTGCACAAATCTCATGTATACAACTTGATGAATTTTCACAAAGTGAACATCAACAAGCATTTTTGAATGTTTATTCCATCTATACATAATCCCTGAGGGGATTACAAATAACACATTTATTCTTGAGGAGGACATTGGTGAAAAGGATTCCCCTCCCCGCCCAGTACCATGAAATATTTAGAATACTTGTAAACACACCCAAGTTTTATTTGTACAACAAAAATTTCTTGGATCACATATCCCTTTGGACAAAACTCTCCTTGCAAAAGGCTAAAAAGCTGTTAGCTCGAATCGAGCTGTTAGGTGGTTAGATGGTATTGCCCAACTGACATCTGGTTGGGAAACCATAACAACTCATTTGGTACAGCCTGATGTTCCTGCCTCCAAAACTCATCCCATAGTGACACTGCATTTTTATCCAGGTCACCCTGTTAATGCACCACAGGGAGAAATATATGCTGAGATCGAAGATAACCCAAAGTTTTAACCTTCTTGATACATTTCATAATAGTTTAATTCCAAGCAGCATCCCTGCCATAGAAGCAAGTGGGTACAATTGACTACTTTTTAGCAGGGGAAGCTTAAAACAGGGAGAAGCCAAATATCCTTCATTGAATACCAATGCCATCCTCTTTGGAAAAGGAGGAATTTCAATATCCATGCCCTGGCTGCCATCCACATGTTAAACATGTTAAGACATAAAAGCAGTCTTTTCATCTGTCTGATCTCTCTGGGATCTTGATTAGAATTCTCTGTCCATTTTTTGATGGTCTGTTTTGAAGGATTTTTTTTTAAAGAACTGTATTCCAGAAAGTAGCAAGCCAGTGATCTATATTATAAAGAAAAATTCTTGAAAGTCAGAGATATTAGAGACTGGAAAAATCAGAGATGGAAAATGTTTCAGATATGTCATCCAGTCTAGTATTTCTTTGCTCTCAGTAGTTAATGTCTGTCCACTTTGATAGTTATTTGTCATCTTGGCAGAGATTTGTTCATGGGTCAGATTTATATAGACAAATCATAATGAATGTTAATTCCGTGCGCACTGGTTCACATAAACAGCCTTTATCCAATCAATACCTAAGACGTGTGCAGCCCCAGTGGTGATAAAATAAATGTGACCTGTAACCCCTTCCTTTAAAAAGTTTATCACTGAATAAATAAATAAATAAATAAAACTCAGTGCCAGGGTGACTTTTCACCTACTTTGCTCATGTAATCATTACCTTTGCGAAGAAAAATAATAGCTAATATCTGCTGAACATTTTATGCCTGCCATTTTATTATACTAACTCACTTAATGCTAATAAGAACATTATGAAATAGAAATTGTTATTCCCAGATTATAAATGAGCAAACCAAGACTCTGGAGGTTAAGCCATTTGACCATGATTTTAGCTAGTGGATATTATTTCTCCATCTTGGGGCCTGAGAAAGACCTGTGAGGAACTTGGGCAGTCCTCACATTTTACCCTGAGGAAATTGAGACCCAGCAGAGGTAAGGAGCTTCTTTCTCAAGATCACAACTTTTACCTGGGGAAGTTCACAGAAAGTCTTGCTTTAAGGTGGGCTATGTAATAAGAATTCCAAGGAGGTAAGCTTCTGGGTCTTGATTTTGTTCTGTCTTCTGAGCACTGGGAAGATACCTTAACGTTTTCTGTCACCGCATGCTGTAAGGAATAGAGCCGCAGCTGCTGCCCTGGCCTTGGGAAAGCCCTCAGGACAAGCCTTGTCTAGTCAGAAGCTGGGGCCACAGGGGTCCATCCCTCTGCAAGCCCTAGCTTTTGGCATTTGGAGGCGGAGGCAAACTGACCTGGGCTGACTTTTGGGTCCCTGACCGATTAGCTCTGTGACCTTGAGAAACTTATATGACTCCTCTAAATTTGATTCTCAGCTGTAGAACAAGGATTTTATGAGGGTTGTTGTGAGGACGAGACAGCAAATACGTAACAAATGGTAAGTATAAATTAGAGCAAAACGAATGGTCCTGGCCAGTTTCAGAGATCCCTTTTAATTCCATTTCCAATTTATCTATCTTACTGTTTCTCAAAAGTCAGCAATGATGCTGGGGATTTGCTCAAAATATATCTCCAGAGCTTCAACAGACACTTAATTGGCAAAGAAGGTTTGATGACTTGATGTGGTTCTTAATCAAGGACCTAGAAGTAAGGACTACTACACCTATAGGATTAGAAATCTTTTCATTTGCAAAGACCTATTTGTTGTGTTCTGGGCATAGTAATACTATAATTACCATATTTAACAGCTTATAAAGCACACACCAAGCAAATTCCTTGCCTGTTTAATAATGTCTAGGTATCAGCCTTTTAGTGGTATCTATCAGCCTTGAAAATATAAGTGAAATAACTTTTGAAACAGTAGTTCTCAAGCTTTAATGTGCTCAGAATCATCAGGAAACCTTGTGAAATATGTAGATCTCAGACAGGCAGAGCTGGGAAATCTGCATTTCTCGGTATCCAGCCTTGTTCTGAAGCTTATGCTCCTCGGAACATACCTTAAGAAAGTCTGTCCTAACAGCTTTCTGTCCAGCTACTCTTTCTTGATGCTTCCCAGGAAAAACCCAAACAAGTGCCCTTCATTTAGCAGTAGCAGCAGAAGAACAATAGTTAACTCTTGAATTACAATAGATGTCTCCTCCTAATCTAAATGACTGAGGGTCACAGCTTCATTTGGTCCAGCCATATTACATTCTATAAAAACACCAAGATTCACAAGTAAGCTTGAGATAGGGACTGATTTCCCTCACCAGCTCTGATCACTAGGCTGTGACGGATTTAGTTCTCTAACCAGCAAGTAATTTCTTCTTTGGCATGAGAGATTGGAAGTATAAAGGAAAAGAGGAGTGAGTAAAGAGAGGTGATAATAGATGGTTTGTACAATGTGGGCTAGAAATACAGCTGTCCAAAGAGAACTGAAGCTGAGTTCTTCCACCACACATCTAAAGATTCATATCGGGGTCTAAACAAGGTATGTTTAGGTGGCTTAATTAGAAACTCCTGGGCTATGAGTTTCACACACTCATGGGTGGGCCAATGGCCACTTTATTATTTAGGCTTCAGCAAAATGAGATAATAGCAATTATCCAAAAGGATTTGGATTAAAAAAAAACAACCACCTATTATCTTATAATAAATAAATAATAATAAATTATAATAAAATAAAGCCCTGCTTTTAAACACAGCATATCACTGTTGTTTTTGAGTTTAAATATTAAGGAGCACATTTTGTTAATGACCAAAACAATACTGATTGTTTTAGGGGGCTCAGTGAACATTTAATCTACCCTTACTCTAGGCAGTGCGCTGAAGGAACACACTGCCTAATGCCCCAGGATGGACATTAGGTAGCTACTTAATGGAATTTTAATTTTGTTTCATTATTAGTAGTAATTGATGTAATTCTGGGGGTGCCTGGGTGGTGCAGTCGGTTAAGCTTCTGACTCTTGGTTTTGGCTCAGGTCATGATCTCAGGGTCTTGAGATCAAACCCAGCATCAGGCTCTGTGCTCAGTGCAGATGGAGTCTGCTTGAGACTCTCTCTCCCTCTCGTTCTGCCCCTGTATGCTTGCACGCTCTCTCTCTCAAATAAATGAAATAAAATCTTTTTAAAAAACTGATGTAATTCTGATTATGTTGGAAGCTGGAGGTATCCTGTCAGTCATCCTTTTAGGGTGGTGGTATTGCCCTGCCCTGTTTAATCAGAGGCTTCTAGAAGAGGTCTCAGGTGTGATTTAAAATGGAAGAAGATAGGTGTTTAATGAATTTCAATTAAAAAATGAAATCATTTTCAAATTGAAAAGGGGTATGGAAACTATCTGTCCTAATCCTTTCATTCTGTTGCTGAGAAAACCGAGGCCCATAGGAATTAAAGGACATGCTCAAAGCCATACAGCTTGTTTCTGTTGTTTGAGGCATTATTAGGCTAAAAGACCTCACAGGCCTAACTTGAAAAAGATGGCAGGATGCCTTGGCCCTGCTCTCACAGTTGTCCCCCCAGATTTCATCTAATTCCAACCCTTGTTCCACATAGGAAGTAGTTCCTGTTTTCTACATATTGAAGGTGTGTAAACGTAAAAGTCTTTACAGGTGAGGTACCTAGGACCAATACCTGTTTAAGTAAAGACCTACATGTTTTGCTGGGACAGTGAAGTGTAGCAGCCATCCCAGGGTAAGAAAACCAGGACAGAAAAGGCTCCATCCTCCAGCATTCCCCCATCTACCTGGAGCTCAGGCCTGAGACCCTCAGACCCGCCCTGCAGTATTAGTTCAGAACTCCAGAGCAGAGCCTGTGATTTACTTTAGGGCTCTGGGCAAGTTCCTTTAACCTGGCTGTTCTTCCCCTCTGTGTGTTTGTAAACCAGAGAGATGATGCTGATATCTCCCCGCACTGCTCTGTCAGAGACACCGTGTGAAATTAGCTCCTGTTTGGGAAGGTTTTAAGCACACATTCCGCCTCCCTGCTAATATGATTACTAGCACTTTCTTGTAAGAAAGGGCCAACTTCTCACCCCTTTCTTCCTTTAAAAACAGAACAAAGGGTGTCTTTTCTTGTCTCCCTATGGCCAAAACATTGTTGCTTTAGTGGTTGGTTACCTCCTCCTCAGGTCAGTTTGCTGAGTTTAAGTATTCCCAGGTGAGCCACAAATAAACAACAATAGCAACAAAAATGACCTCTGTGGTGATTCTTAAGAGGGTTTCTGAGTTATAATAAGTAGGCTTTTCTAACTGTAAAAACATGGCCCCAGCCTGTCTCCATGCCACCTCTGTCCTCAAAAGTGTTAGGCCTGGGGTGGGAGGGGGGCCATCTTCCTGAGGGTCATCGCCAAGGCTTTCCACAAGAAGCATTGAAAACAACGTTTTGGAAGGAAAGTCACCTTTCAATAGCCAAAGAGGTACCTCTTAGAGCACACAGTTCTGCGCACAGCCTGTTTCTCACTGTTTGGAAATCCTTTTAACAGTTTATGGAAGGCCACTCTTTAAAGCAATCCAACAGCTCCTTTTTCCATAACCTGATTTTAGAGGTGTTTCATTATCTCTAATTACTCGGGGTAAATGGTGATTACTCAGTGTTTTAATCATCAGTTTGTGCAGCAGTTACTCTAAACTCGGGGAAGCCCAGACTCCCATGGGTATTTTTGGAAGGTACGGCGACTAGTCGGTGCATGCTTTCTAGTACCTCTGCACGTGGTCCCCAGGTGAGCCCCGGCCGCTTCCCGGAGCTGGAGGCAGCATGGTCCCGGCCCGGGCAGCAGCTGCGGACTCAGGCGCAGCCCGGGCTTCCGGGACCCGGGCCTGCGACGCGAGGCCCGGCGGCTGGATGGGAGGATGTGGGCGGGGCTCCCATCCCAGAAAGGGAGGCGAGCGCGGGCGGAGGGAAGAAGGGAGGGGCTGCCGGGGACGAGGAGGAGGAAGGAAAGAAAGAAAGAGAGCGAGGGAAAGAGGGGGGAAGGAGAAGATGCACGAGGGCAGAGGAGGAGGGAGGGAGGGAAGGAGAGCGGAGCCCTGCCCGGAAGCTAGGTGAGTGTGGCATCGGAGCCGAGGGACGGGAGCCTGAGACGCTGCGGCTGCTCGGGGCTGAGTATCTCGCCTCTCTGATGGGATTCCCGTCCGCGCCGTCTCGAGCCTGCAGCGCCCCAGTCCTCGGCCCTTGCCCAGGTTCACTGCAGCCGTTCAGAGGTCCCCAGGAGCTGCTGCTGGCGAGCCCGCTACTGCAGGGACCTATGGTGAGCAAGGCTACCTGGCGAGGGGTGCCGGGCAGAGGGGGCCGGGGAGCATCCCTGGGGGCAACAGCGGGGGTGCTCAGCCTTTGACCACAGCTAAAGGTGGCCTATTTTTTCTCCAACGGTGGTGCTAGAGGTAGGGATGCTGGCGCTGAAGGACACTTCCACATCTGCTACTGCCTCTACCCAGGCCACTTTCTCCGTCCGGCGGCCCCGGGCGATTGCCACCTTTGGTAGGTTCTGGGCAGAAGAGATGGGAAGAAGAGGAGCCTTTAGTTGGGGGGTCGCTGGGAAAGACTGCGAGGTCTTGAGCGCAACGCGTTGCGGGGGCACTGGCGTTCGCGATCCCCGGACAGGAGGGCCGGGAGAGAAAGGAGTGTCGGCTCCGAGGTCCGGACAGTGTGAGGTGGCCGAGGGACCGCGAGATGGAGGAAAGAACACCTAACCAGGGCTGGTTCTGCCGCCGGGAGCGCGGTCCTGCTGCCTCCGGAGCCTGCGCGCCGCCCGAGGGGCTGCGTCGAGGGGAGTGTCACCCGATCCGGCCCCCAGCCCGCCGGAGCCCCTGAGAGCACGCGAACTGAGGCTTCACGACGCGCCTTATCCACAAGCTGTTTTCATGAACTTGCAGCATCCAAGGAGTCTCTCCCCTATCATTTCCTGGTGTAGGGTCTTTAGGGACGATGGTTGGGATGCCTGGCGCTCCGAGCACGCGTCTTCCTGCGGTGTCGTGGCCCATGGGGAGTCGCTGGCGAGACGCACTGCGGACGGAGGCTCATACTGGTCCTCCCAGCGCAGATCCGACCAGCAAGTGTCCCGGGATTCCCGGGTCCCTGCGGACCCCTCCTCGCGGGAGCTGGGCCCGAGGCCTCAAACGCTTCCTGGGCACCGCTTAGGTGGATGGACTGTGAGGATCGCAGTTTGTGGGCTGAAAGCTTTGTGAGACGTTAAAACCCCCAAAACATAGACTTGGTAAACTGAGGCCACCTCTGGGCAAACTTCGGCGTCGGGAGAAGGCTCTGGTGGAGAAGTAAAGGACAAGCGCCCCGAGTTGCATCCCTGCCATCCCCTCCCCCCCCAAGAAAAAGTTCTGCAGACGAACGTCCTTTTGGGCTTTTGTCTTTTTTAATTAAAGAAAAAAATGGGGGGGGGGATTGCGTGATTAGAGATGAATCCTACGGAATCCGAAATTGAAACACAACCCGCTCTCCGTCCAGCCTCCCGGTTTTAGCGCCGCGCGCTCCCGCCGCCGCCCGGGGAGATTCCTAGGGGCAGAGGATAGTCCGGGGATCCCGGGCGCCCGTCCCTTCCACGGGCCCTTCGCCCCGCGGGAACTGGCTCTTCTCTGCTTTTCCCGTTTCTACAGCTCCTCCCCCGGGGCATTTTTAGGGTTCCAGGCGTCTGAAAAAAACCCCTCTTCGCTCTCCCAGCCCTTTCGCAGTCCGTCCCAGCGGTGGCGCGGGAGCGGGAAAACCGTAGAGCCGCTCAAGAAGCGGCGCGGCTCTCGCGCGGCGCCGACCGTCGCGCAGGGGCGCCCGCGGCCTCCACACCCTGGCCGGCGGTGTGGGGCGGCGCCGGGCAGCCGGGGCTCGGACGGAGGGCTAAGCGTTTGATTCTTTACTCTTCCTCAAACGCTTCCCGCGAGTGCCCTCAAGAAGAAAACCAAGTTTGTGAGGGAGAGAGGCGGGCAACCTGAGCCCTCGATCTCTGAAGCGACCCGAGGCTGGAACTTGAAAGAGCCTCAAGAAAGGGAGGGCGGGTGCAGTGGCCTTGGGAGCGGGAGTCTGGGGTTCGGGACCCCGGGGCGGGCTGGGGCCTAGGCAGAGTCGCGTGGGGCAGGTTTTTGAAAAGGCCCCCGTGCAGAACCACCCATGCATGTAGCATCTTCCGTTAGAGTCAGGACAACCCGGTAATTCCTTGAGCTGTGGGTTGGTTAAGGTTCTTGAAGGAATATTTGCTGCGACTCTGCAGCTGGTGCAAAGGAGGAAGGGGGTGGGGGAAGGAAGTGGCGGGGGGAGGAGTGGTGGTTTCAAAAATAAGACAATCTGGAGAAAGAGGGGAGAGACGCAGACACAGAGGTCGAGCGCAGGCCGAAAGCTGTTCACGGTTTTCTCGACTCCTGGGAACGCGGTGGGATTTCCTTTCTGCGCCGGGTCGGGAGTTGTAAAACCTCAGCGACATTAAGACCCGAAACTTGTGGTGCGCCCTTTCCGCAGCGACGTCTCCTTTTGAGTCCGCCCCTCCGCCTTGAATGGCTCGAGGACCGCTTTCTTTGGGAATTTGCTTTGCTCGGAGTGGACCCCGCGGCCGACGCGGTGCGGAGATTCTCTCGGAAATGGAAGCGCAGAAAATAGCCCAGCGGCCGCTCCCTCCCCACTTTCCCACACCGATCTCCGCCTAACACGTCCCCCTCCGGCCCGGTGCGTGACAGGGGCGGCAGCTTTTGGCTAGGAGCTCGAGCGCCAGCCCGGCTCGTCCGAGCACTCGCAGGCGTTCGCCAAGGAGTGACTGGCTGTCGCTGGGAGCAATATTTGGCCTCGCGGAGACCCCGGGGAGGAAGTGGCCGGGAGCGCGCGCGCGCGTGTTTGTCTGTCCCTCAGCGCTTTCCTTTTTAAGTGCCCCTGGGTTGGAGAGGCTTTGAGCTTCTGAGACGCCGCCGTCCCCGCTCCCGGCCCCATTTGAGCCGTGTTCGCGCTGGAGGCGCAGCCCCTATACTGCGCCCCAGATCCTCCGGCTTTAGGCCGCTGGCGCGGGGGCCCGGCCCGCGGCACCGAACGTCGCAGGTAGAAGCGAGGACCGCGTCCTCAGCGCACTGCGCCCGGGAACCCGCCGGGGGCTGCGCCGAACCCGGCGCGGAGCTCCTCCCAGACCGCTGGCGGCTCAGGCGGCCCGCGCGGGGGTTGGACTCTCCTGGAGGGGGCGGGGCCGCGGGGGGAGGGCGCGCGGGCCCTTTCACCGCCCGCCGCGGGAAGGGCGGGCTCCTCCGTGCGCGGGGCGGGGCTTCTGCGTTCACGTGACTCAGAGGGGCTGGAAGAAAAACAGAGCCAGACTGCGCCAGAGTCTCATTATATTCAAATATTCATTTTAGGAGCCATTCCGTAGTGCCATCCAGAGCAACGCACTGCCGCAGCTCCTCTGAGCCTTTCCAGCAAGTTTGTTCAAGATTGGCTGTCAAGAATCATGGACTGTTATTATATGCCTTGTTTTCTGTCAGTGAGTAGACACCTCTTCCTTTCCCCCTCCTGGGATTTCACTCTGCCCTCCCCACCCCTGCTCGCCTTGTGTCCCTCCCGTCGGATCTTTTTTCCAGAGTTCACACTCCGCTTTCTGGCCGCGCTGTCGCTTTCTTCTTGGCCGGGCAGCCGCGGAGCTCTGAGCGTACCGGTTTTGTTTAAAGTTCTGCTTGCTCCCACTCGCACTCTCAGATCGTGTGCCTTGCAAGAAAGCGGAGCAAGAGGGGGCTAAAGAGATGAAAGGTCTGCAGCCTGGGGTTGTACTTTCTGGGCAACCACACACACACACACACACACACACACACACACACACACACACACA